>NW_018165456.1:264692-307483 GCF_001263595.1 Phalaenopsis equestris | reverse complement strand
GTTTGCAGTTTGGTGCTGTGTAAGTTTGGATTGAAGTTTGTCCTGGTTTCGGGCAGGAATTCAAACTCAAAATTGGATTTCTGTGGTGGATTTGGGAGAGGGAAATGGATTGTAATGTGCTAAGGAACTCTTAGAGAAGCTCTCTGAGGAGTTTGGGAGGCCTTGGTGAAAAATTTTCTTACCTTCCTATTCATGGCCGTGGGGGGTATTTTATAGAAACTGGCCAAGGGGAAGCTTAGCTGGCCAATTGAGGGGTTAGCCCCACTGCTTAGGTTTTAAGCAGAGAAGCTCTCAGCTCAATTTGGGCTGAGGTGGCTTCTTGGCATGAATTTGGGTGTTGGCCATGTGAGGGCTCACGGTTTTGGGCTTTAGCTTGCGTTAAAATGATTAACCAAGGGTTGGGTCATGGTTAAAGCTTATAATGAGCAGTAAAAATGGCACCATAGGGTATTGACATGTGGTATAACAAGTACTTTGATTTAACCTCCTCTTTATCCCTTTAAAAATTAAAAAAAAAATTTTACCCATGAGATAAATATCAAGCTTAACCATGGGTTGGTGGCTGGCTTTAAACTCAACTCTAGAGTCTAGGATGAGTTAAGATAAGGTTCATTTGACCATACCAAGCTCAACTGGTTTGGATTTGGCCATAAGTCCAAGAAGAAGCATATGACCACATCTTATGTTTGGACTAGGTTAGACATGTCGATTGACCCAATTAAATATGGCATTTGGTGTAAGAGACCATGAGGAACAACTTTCATGAAAGGTGAAAGTCTTTTTGAGGTCAATTGGTTAATCAATTTGGTGGATTTTTGATTTTTGACCCATTTTAAGCATGTTGGGCTGAGTTTGGGTCAAACTTGGGATAGCCATGAGCTAAGTACAAATTAATTGTAGTGTTTGGTGTAAAACATCATGATGAACAACTTTCATGAAGGATGAAAATTGTTTTGAAGTTGATTTAATGGTCAATTTGGATGGATTTTGATGGGTTTTGGATTTAAACCCAAATTAGGCATATGGGGCTAATTTGAGTCAAACTTGAGCTAGCTTTAGACTAAGCTCAAATTAATTATTGTGTTTGATCACAAATGACCTCACAAAGGGGTTTTCAACAAAAATTGAATGCCAATTTGAGGTTTAGGGCATTCAATTGTTGAGATTTGGGGTGTTAGCCAATATTAGGGCTAATTTAGGGTTTTAGTCAAAGATGGTCAAATTGACCAAATTGGACCATAGTGTAGTTGGAAAAAATGAAATTGGAAATATTTTGGGTTTATTGGGATTTTTTTGGGAATTTTTGGATTTTTGGGCCATGGAGGGGCATTTTGGTAATTTGGTCATTTTTGGAAATTTTTGTCAGTTTTGGTAAATTTGGATGTATTCAAAGTGTTTGGAATGAGTTTTCATCAATTTTGGGTATTTTGGCAAAATTTGGGAATTTTGGCCAAATTTTGGTCCCAAGGGCAGTTAGGTAATTTTGAGGTGCCTAGGGGCAAAAGGCCAAGTTGGGCATTTCAAGTACAATTGGGTAGAGAACCATTTTGAATGAGTCATGGACCAATGAAATCTCCATTTTGGGTCCCCATGTATTGGTCTTAGCCAGAGTATTGTGAGGGTATGGTGATAGTATGGTGAGGGTATTGTGAGGGTATTGTCCAAGGTCAATCCTAAGGTCAAGTAACCCTATAGGAACTCTCCTTGAGTTCCCTCATAATGATCTTACCTACTAAGTGCTAGAGGTTAGGACCAATATGTAGAACTTCAAGTTAAGTAAAGAGAAGAGTTTTGAGTTTCTAATGGTGAGGGTACCTTTTCTAGTTTTCTAAGACTAGTTAGTAGGAAAGTCCTATGGCTAGACCTAGGCTACTAAAGAAATTTCTAGACCTCAACCAAAAGTGAGGTCAACATATTTAGAAAATAAAAAATATAGTTATCTAAAGTTAACCCAATGTACCACAGGTTATGTTAAAATAGTTTTTGAAATTATAGTTTATTGAGGACAAATAAGGTTTAATTTCAAAAAGTTTTTCTGCATTCCCCCAAACTTAAACTTTTAATTAATTTAAAATAGTGCAATTCATATTAAGCATGAAGAAAGAGAAAATTTTAAAATTTCTAAATAGGGAAACAATACAAGTTCAAGTAATAAAAATAATAGATGAGCAGTAATAATCTAAAATTAACATGTATAACAATAAAAGCACAAGTAAAAGACAACTCTAGCACACCAATAATATAAATTGGAGCAAAAGACAAATATTTAACATTAGAACAAAAAAGTGTGACATAACAGTTTAATACAAATGTACTCCCTAAGTACTAAACAAAGTACAAACATAACATTCCAATAAAAGTACAACAAATAACTAACAACAGAAAATCCAAATATAAGAACCAAATATAAGAAAAATCCAAATATAAGAAGTAAAATAAAAAAAAACAACAACTCACTCATCTTCCTCCTCCTCATCATCATGCTCATCATCATGATCCACATTCTCATCCATCTCTCCACTCTGATATGGTGTAAAACTAAGGCAAGTAGGAAATTTTACTGAATGATTGCCCCTCATGAATTTCACCATAGCCTCATGATAAACAATATTAAAATCAACTCTCCTATGTGTATATTCATCATTATGGTACAAACGGGCTTTTAAGCTTTTCACCTGATTCTATAAACAAAATATCTCCTTATTGTATAAATAACCACTCCATTATAGTATCTAGTGAAGTAGTACCAGAAGTGGAAGGTCTGTAGGTTAATGTAGAAGGAATATCAAAAACTCCACTCCTAGATCTTGGAATAGTATGTTTTCCAAGAATTTCTAAATTTGTTTTTCCAATAGTCTTATGGGGTGGTAAAGTTTCCTTCCATGTCTCATATTTAACCTCAAATTGAATGCACAGGTGTAAAAAAGAGAAGGATAACCCATACCTCCATAGGTCCTCCTCTTGAGGAAATATTCATGTTCTTGTAAATGAGAGAGCCAACGTAAATAGGTTTCTTCATTTGAATGCAATAGTTCAAAGTGGTTCTTTCTTGGGTTAACTCACTAAAATGATTAGTTGGAAGAAGTCTACCAGAAATGAAGTAATAACAAGCACGAGAATGAACATTAATCTTAGAAAAAGAATAGTTTACCCAACATACATTCTTAATCTTCCAAACTCCATTACCATTAGTAAAAAATTTCATAATTTCATCGAGTTAAGCATCAGAAGGATTAAACTTAAAATAAAAGTAGGTAGGAACACTATGCATGCAGCTTGTAAATATGATTGATACGAATAGGGTTGATATCCACATATTGCCCTCTAACATAAACCAAGTCATCAGATTCATCAGGAACGTTTGCATAAAACTCACGAACCATAGAAATCATAGCAACAATAGTAAAACAGCAGAAGCTCTCCCACTGTTGTTCAATATTCAGATATTCAATAGTTCCTTTAGGACGAAGGAAACTTTGTTCTGCAATTAAATCTTAGATTGCATATCTCTATATCTATCCCGAGCTTTCAAACTAGATAATTTCTCGCTATCAAAACTAGGTTGTCCTCTACCCCTCTTCATTTTAGGAGCCATGAAAAATCTAAAAATTTTCAATAAAAATTCAATAAAAATTCCAATAAATTTTCAATAAAAATTCCAATAAATTTCATTTACAACTTCATAAGGCTCCTACAAACACATTTTAAGCCAAATAATCATTCAACCATGGATTTCTAACTATTTTTCAAATTTTAAGATTTTTGGCCTAACCACAATGTGGAAGAAATCCAAGATGAAATAAAAATTTTTCAAAGCCAAGATGAAGATCTCATTTCAAGAAGATGAAATTTAGAGTTTGAAGTCCTAACTCCAACTCAATCAAGCACAAATTCAAACCTTAGGGGAGCAAGTTGCAAAATAGAAGAGGAAGAAGACAAACCAAGGTGAAAAATGGTGAAAAGCAGCGGTTTGGCGTTAAAAAAGAGTTTTGGGTTAGTCTGGCGCTATGGCGCCATGCTTTGCCTGATGAGTGGCGCTATAGTGCCCAATAGTGGTGCTATGGCGCCATTCAAACATATTGAGATTTTTGGAAATTTTGTTATATTTTGAAAGAACAAAGTAAAATAAAGATTTTCATACTTTTATATTTCTTTTTTAATGGCCATTTTGAAAGTTATTAATATCATAATCATTTCAAAATTTAAGTGCGCAACTTCAATTTAAACACATAAGATCCACTTTTCACACCAGAACAAAACTTGTTTTCTTATATTAATAATAAGTTCAATACTTAAATTCTATTTGGGGCAGTTGCAACTTATCCAACTTATCCAGATAAGCAGCTTGTCCTGATAATCTGGTGGTCAACATCATATCCTGATAAGCTGATTTACTGTTTGATTTGTGTGTTTGAAAAACAGTTGATTCTAGATAAATGACCATTCTGCGCCTATTCTGGATAAGCTGTTTAGTTGCTTGGTTTGTGCATTTGGAAAACACTTAATTTATAGATTTTTTTTGGGATAAATGACCATTTTGGCACGCATCAGTTGTGTTGTTTGCAGGCTATTATCCAAAGACTCATTACAAAGGTTGAGATGTGTCTTTCAAGTGATGTGCCAATTGATGTATTGCAAGATGATTAATATCATTGTTTGAAAAAAATCAATCTGTTCTCTGATTTTTTCGTTTAAATTATAGTGACTTCTACCAAAATATAATTTCTTAATTTTAAATTGATTGACTTGTAAAACCCATTGGAACAACATAGCTTGCAGTGACCAAGCGCCTTTCTTGCAGAAATAACATAGTTCATGGAAACAGATCATGTTGCTATGGAAGTTATAAAAAGATTTAAGGCTTTAAAATAAGCAAATTCAAGTGACAACCAATACTTGTTGGCAAGAATACTTGTTGGCAAGAACAAATATAAGAACAAATATACGCATTGCGGCAGATGGAAGATTAGTTAATACCATTATTCCTACTGATCCTAAATTGAACAATTTCTTTGAAGGCACACAATAACAAGTCAAATCAGACCTTAAATTGTTCTTTATCTCATGCATAACAACCTTAACAACACTAATAAAGCTATGAGAGCTATTCTGATGAGATAAATGTTCAAACTATCCTTTGAAGGGTTTCAATTCGGAAGGTTCACACCAAGCAAATGTAATTTCACCGAAGTAGTCCACTAGAGCATGATGATCAAGATGTTCTGAATTCCTGGCTTCTTTTGATGCATCTGATCGGTTGCAGACTTGCCTAGGCCACCACAAGTGGCCATGGATCTTCCCCCATATAAAATTCCCAATCCGAAATTCATCACTTGCTTTTCATCTGAATTGAAATATAATAAAACGAATTTAAAATAGGTAAAAAAAATAAGATTAAGTAGAATAGCCAACAAGATAAAATCTGATCGCTCCGAAAGTTAGCGAAAAATGAACATAATTGAGGTGAAGAAGGCTTTTAGATAGAATTACCAAAGCAGTAACTAATTAATTTAAATTTTGCTTGAAAAATAAGAAAACTTGAATTTTGCTTGAAAAATTTCACCAATGAGCATTCCTTTTTTATTTCTACTTTGTACAACCTTAAACAACTAAGATCAGTAATATCATTCTTCTACATTCATCTTCTTAATAAAATCAAATAATCCTTGGTACAACCTTAATCCTCACTAATCTAACCCTTTCCACACTGGAACAGCCTAGGGCAGTGAAACAAACCAGATGTCCCACTCTAGAGGGGAATAGAGAAAAAGAAACAAAGAGGAAATTATGAAAGCATGAGAGGTGAATACATTGCTTCAAGTATTGCAACAATCCAGAATTTCATGGAGATGATTTGCATTCCCTACCTCAGCTTCAGCTGCCCTCTCATAGAAGGCCTTGAGCACCTCCTCCATGTTCTTCAATCACAACTCCTCCGCCCTAGAAAGCGGCATATCTTTTCTAAGCACTCGTGCCGAAGGAACACGAAGAAGCAGGGAGCGGGTCTGTGAGCTCAATTGCCACCGAAGGAGGAAGGAATGCCAAATCTGAGAAGTGCAAGGGCAGAGGCTCGATCGCGATTCGAGGGTTGCAGAGTAATTCAGGAGAAAACACGACAAGGCAACCCAGGCTGCATAGATGATCCTGCGGTTAGCGTTATTCGTAAAATAAAAAACTGTGATTTCCAGCATGTGTTATTCAAACAGTAAGATGACATTTTGAAAATATTGCCACTCTTTTAAGCTGAGGGCCCATTTGGGGTAGACTAATATCACGGGCAGCATTTTTAAAACACCACCGTCTGTTGGGTTCATGCGTCCCTAATGCGTTTTGCAAAACATCATTTTTGATTTGTTAATAAACACGACCGCGGGAATGACCCTTTGACCTACGTTCATCGCTCGCGTGTTACTCCTCTGCCCTTGCCAATGGCTTCTTCTTGTCACACCTCTTCTCACCAAAAGTTCATACCGTTGATAACTTATCTGTTAAGCAATCTCCACTCCTGTCAGAGTAGGAGCACCTCTCCACTCGAGTATCTTAGCCTATGCCTTCTCCCCCGCCGCCTTTTCCTCATTGTTGCTCTCACCATTGGTAGCTATAGTGACAAGCAACTTCTTCTATTTCAGCTATAAATACCCCTAAGAGGAGCTTTACACAGGGAGTATTTTTCCTGCTCAACTTGTTCTGCCTCAAAAATTTGTGTGTTCAGTTTCTCTCTTGGCCACTAATTTCAAATTCTTTGTTGGAGGTTTGCTATTCTCATTCAAATGCTTAATTTTCTTTTAATTATGAAAGTTATGGGTGAAATTTGAAAGCATGCCAAGATTTGAAAATAAATTAACCTAACGAATCTAATTGAGTCAATTCTGACAGGAATGCTTCAATGTTAATCTTCATCATGTTTTATTTGTGATACTAGATTTCAATTTCATGATATTGAACTTGTTTGAAGCATATGTCGATTGTTTATTTAGTGATGATCAAAGCTCAGGAGAAGAGTTAGTAACAATGATTTAAGAAACTGAATAAATTCAATTTCATTTTAAAGTTTAAGCATTCTCACATTCATAAAATGTAATTTCATATTTTAGAATTAGGACTGTTCCACTGTTATTTTCATTTTTAACAATATGGCTTGCTATTAGATAATTATGAGGAATTTAATAACAAGAAGGTAATTAGGTATGAGAATACATATATGTATTTTTCTGGATAGGTAAAGTAATTTTCAAGCTTTATTATTTTAATGTGAATGTTAACCTCTCTATGAATAATGAGGGATTCATTTTTTTTTTTTGTTGAAAGTTGGTTCTTGCTACATACGGCTTGGAAACTTTATAATTTGATTAATTGGTTCTTGACGTTTTCTCTCTCAACATAAAGTTGATTCAGGTTTTTCAGTTTTGACGTTTTCTCTCTCAACTTCAATCTCTTTTTAAACTCCAACATTTAATTCCTTTCCACCCTCCATTTGGAAATCTTTAACTTGTTCTTGTTCTTTAATTTTGTCTTTTGGATTTATCTCAACATTACTATGAATTGTTCCCCGAGGTCTATTGCTAAGTGCGTTAGCGCTTTATCCCAGTTGATTCTCAATATTTCAAATAGCATCACTTTGACTTTGTAATTGATTTCCCATTTGTAACACCACTTCTTCTATAAACAACTGCTTCTCCTTAACTTGTTGGTTACTACTAAATCTAGAAGGATAAGTAGGTCTATAGTTAGCACTATCCTGATCGTTCCAGTTCTTCAATGGGTTTACTTGATTGTTCTTCCATTGTTGACTTCCACCACTAAAATTATTATTCCAGTTAAGGTTAGGATGGTTTTTCTAACATGGGTTGTAATAATTTGAATATGGGTTTTTGGATCTATTAATAGCATTTATAATATCTAATGAAGTTTGAGAATCAATTATTTGTCCTGATGAATTTTCTTCAATCATATGAGGTGTTTGAGAAAAATTCATTCCAATTTGGTCTATTTTTCTAGATAATGTAGCAACTTGAGATGCAGCCATTAAAATAACATCATTATCATAAATACTGACTACTTTCTTAGGATCTAACCTATCATATGACCACTGAAAATTATTTGTAGTCATCTCTTCAATTAATGAATAAGCTTCATGAAATAGTTTAGCATTGATGATCCTCCAGCAATAACATTAATGATAGATCTAAGGGATCCTACTAACCCATTATATAAAGTTTGAATGATTAATCAGTCTGGAAGGTGATGTTGACACTTTCTAAGGAGTTCCTTAAATCTTTCCCAAGCTTTGTATATTGACTCTCCTTCAAATTAAGTAAAAGAAGTAATATCATTTTTAAGCTTAGCAGTTTTTGAAGGTAGAAAATACTTAGAGAAAATTTTTTAAGCTATATCCCCCCAAGTTTTAATAAATCCAGGTGCTAAAAAATTAAACAAAATCTTAGCTTTATAGCTTAAGGAAAAAATAAAAAGTCTAAGTCAGACGACATTGTTTGATACACCATCATATTTATATGTAGCACACAGTTCTAGAAAACTTACTAAATGTAAATTTAGATCATCAGACAGTGTTCCCCCAAATTAATTGTTATGTATCATTTGTTAATTGCAGGTTTAAGTTCAAATGAGTTAGCTGCTACAGTAGGGGTTTGAATACTTAAATGAATTTCAACTGTTATAGGGTTCCCGTAAAGATCTTTATAAATTTTGATGTTCATTTTCAGTAATTTGAATATCAATATTATTTTGCGATATGTTTGTCATTTCTTAAAAATTATGAAGTTCTTTTTGTTTTCTAATTTTCTTATAGTTCTTTTTAATTTAGAATCGTAAGATATTAAACCTTCAGATTAAGAACTACACATGCAAAAGATAAAATTTCAGAAAATAAAATAGCACACTCAAAATAAAATATTTTTAAAGTTTTTGATTTTCCGTTTTTTTAATTTTTTTTGGATTTTTTGGTTTTTTCAATTTTTTTTGGATTTTTGAAAATTAAAAAGTAGCAAAATTAATTTTTAATTCTACTAAAAATAAATCTACAGTTCAAATATACATTCAAAGTTAAAATGTTCTGTCGCTTTCTCCTACAAGGATGCCAAACACATGACATAACTCGCAATTACGTTAATATTTATATTTCTTAAAATTGTCAAAAACTTATCTGAAATTATGTTTAGTTGCTAGTGTGAATAAATGAAATAATTTGGAAAAAAAATAATAAGTTTTCACACTAGGGGTACTACGCAAGTATACGTATCGTTTCAAGTAACATAAGATTTTTTTTTAAAAAGCCCTGTATCGATCCCACGAGGAAAGTAGACATTGTTAATATTGACTTGCAAAACCCTATCTAAATTGCAGCTAAATATGATAGGAGAACAATATCAAAATGTTTACAATGATTAAAACTAAATTTAAGCAAAAAGTAACAACTAAATTTAAAAGTTTAATAAAGTTCAAAAGACTAATAAAGTATAAAAACGAGTTTGATTGTTATAAAAAAGATCTTTTCCCTTGCAAAGAGATGTTAATCAGTGTAGGATTTGAATGATGAAAATGATAAAATTATGTATTGTGTCAAATAGAAGCATTCATATTCCTTACACTCTCTTGGTGCTAGCAAAGAACATTGGCTCACCTAGAATTTTTCACCAGCTTGTGTAGTAGTGTTGAGTAGATTCCGACCTCTCACTTCTAAATTACATACTGTGCCCTCTCTATAGAACCTACTAGGGACCCTTACAATCCAAACTCTAGACTAAATTGATAAAAGAATATAGTCTATCACTCTAGAAACATCAATTCTATGTCCATCAAAACTTATCTCTCTATTTATTTGCACTCACCTAAGGTGATCGCAACTGCTCTGCCCAAGTTGAAATGTGGTACTCACTAGTTGGTGAAATCATAGCCCTCTAGGGTCTTTATGTTTTTTAATGGATTTTAACAATACAAATGACCAGTTTACAAAGTCAATGAAAAATAAGTGAAAATACCATCACAATGTTTTAAAATAAAAAGAAATCCTTAAATCATTCTATCCCACAAGATTAAATTCCAAATACAAGGAGAAAGAAATGAAACTACTCAGAATTCATGGAGATAAAACAAAAACATATGATTTATATTGAAAGTCAAGTCTTACAAAAAAAACTTAAACACAAATACAAGATACTTATCATTATGTCTTCTCCCCAAACAAATCCTGAAGTTTCATTTAAGCAATCCCCAATTTTTTACACAAAACAAAGACTCTCACTCACACACACGCATGCACACACACACACACACTAAAACCTTCAGGAAGTCTTCTCCAACATGTCCCCGAAAAGACTATCTAAAGACTCTTTTTCGTCTAGAATTTGGCCCTATTAATATATAACTAAAAATCACCAAGGTTCGCTACAAGCACCCCTTCAAAATTCGGTCAAATTCAATGGATATTCTAGAAAGTTGGTTACTGGCGCTATAGCGCCCAACCCGCTCGATACCTAGCGCTATGGCTCCAAGGGTGGTGCTATGGTGCCATACAAAATGTTCCATTTTTTAATCCATTTTGTCTTCATTTTCTCTAAATGCGCATTCCATGCACTTGAGACCAAAAACATGCAAAACACCTTCCTTTAAAGTGTAATATCATAAAAAATATGCATAAAATGAGCATGAAATGTACACAATAAATAGGTAATTTTTAGGTGGATCAATGTCCCTTCAAAATTCATTTAAATACATTGAATTTACAAAAATAAAAAATAAAAAATTGACTCTGGCACCAACCTTCTAGAAGCCTGAAATAACTTCCTAGCACCCATGCACTATATCCTGACGTCATGACGTCGGACTCTCTGTTTTTACGTACAGGGTTTGGCGCCTAGGCATCAGTTCACTCTTTGCTCCATTGCTCAATTTGACCTAATTTTGCTCCATTTTGCTCCTTTTTCTCTAAAACCTCATCTCTTGTATCTGAAACCAAAAACATGCAAAATGTCTTCCATTAAAGTGTAATATCATTAAAAATGAGCATAAAATGTATATTAAAAAGTAGCACATTTTTGACACGTCTCCCAAATTTTATTATTACTTGTCCTCAAGTAACTCTTCTATTTTATAAAACAAATACTTGAACTTATGACAATGGGTTTATTTAAAGATTCATGTAGATTTGTCTCATAAATGTGATAGTGTAACTTTAGAAAAATTTTCAATAACTCAAGCTAGAAATAAGGTATATGAACATCTAGTAATTAAGTTAGGAATTTTAATTTTTTATTCGTCTAAAAAATAATTTTAATTTGTGAGACTTAAGAATCCTAAAAGAATTAGAAGATAGAATTATGCGAGAATCTATTAGTGAGATTTGGCTAATTGATGCGACAGATTATGTGTTTTGCAAATATTTTTCAATATTACAAAATATACACGACAGTTATAATAATAAATATGCAATGTAAACCCAAAAAAAAATAACTTTAATAAAAACAATTTTATCATTTAAGAATATTTAAACTGTAAAATCCCCTAATAATAACACAAGTATACGTATCGCTCAAGTAATAAAGGGCTCTAATGGAGTCCTAGATATTGATCCCACAGAGAAGTTGGAACTGCTTATAGATAAATTCTTATGACTATAATATAAAACACAATTCAAACTACAAAACTGAAGCATGAAATTTTAATTTAAAATAATTAAGTGTATGCTAAATAAAGTGCAGATAAAAAGAACTAAGTTAATTAAACTAATTGCTAAACTTTCAAAAGCAAACTTATGAAATCTAAACAAAGTTTTTGTGATGAAGAGTTCAAATTTAAGAAAACAACTTTCCCTTTTACAATGAGTATATGAATTGTGAAGAAATTAAAATCATTTAAAAATATATAAAAATTGTTTTGTGCTAAATAGGAGCAATCTTATTCCTTACCCTTTTTCAAGTGCATAAAAAACATTGGCTAATCCAGAGTTTGGTCCCTAATTCCGTGGTTAGGTTGGGAGGATACTGATTGCCACTCCAGATTGCCACTCCAGAGCTCCCACAGAGCTCCCACTACTCCCTCACTTGAGGGCTAACAATCTTGCAATAGTTTCTAATAAATTGGACCAAATTGGGAATTTTAATCTGTCACTTTAAAATTTCTAATTCTGCATCCAATAAACTAATTTATCTATTTATTTGCATTCAACCCCATGGATAACATTCTCTCCCATGGAATCAAATATGATTTTCACTATGTTGTAGAAATCATAAACCTTTCGGATGATATGTTTCTCAACACATATTTACATTTCAATTGACCAGATCGAAAAGTAAATGAAGATCAGAGTTTGATTCATCACAAATTATTGACATTTAAAACCGTTTAAAATAAAATAAATTATTCACAAAACCAAATCTCATTGTAGGGAGAAAGATAAAGAAAACTACTCAGAATTCATGAGAAGGAAACAACAAAACACGGATTTCATACATAAAAATAAGTTTACAAAAATAAAGAAATAAAAGACACAACTTATCTCACAATCCTTCTCAAGTAAATTTCTATAAGTTCTCTTCAAGAACTTTCTCTCTTTACAAGCACTCTCAATTCTCTCTTAGAAGTGCAATAAAGAAGAAATCTCTCACCTTTTCTCTTCTCTTACAAGCCTAGAAGAAAATCTCCAATCCCTTGACTATCTCTCTCTCACGCCTCAATTGGGTTTTCCGATCCCCCTTCATGCCACACTCATGCCCTAGACTTCTCTCTCTTTTCTTAGAGGTTGCCTCTCTCCAAAAAGAATTCAAATTTTCTCCAAAATTCTATCAAAAAATTCAACCCTCTTGAATTCAAAAGATATGTTTATTGATCCAAGAGAGATATCCCTTCATAAAAGAACCTTACAAAGTGTCTAGATGCATCGAATCACTCCATGGGGTGTCTAGAACAAGTGGACCATTCGAAATTAGTGCAAAATTTGTCTTGAACTGCCTTAATTCATAAAAAAACGCCTCTGGCGCCTCAAGCGCTGATTCTGGCGTATCAGGTGCCAAGTTGCTTAAGATCGCGTTGTTATGGGTTTTGGCGCTTTAGGCTCCAATTCCGGCGCTTTAGGCTCTAGCTCTCTGTAAAGTGGTGCTTCCGGTGCCAGAATCACAAAATTTGTTGTTTTGGCTCCGAATTTCATACTTTTTGCTCTATTTACTCCAAATGCTTAAAATTGATATACCTACAATAAAAACATGAAAATACCCTTCTTTAAAGTGCAATATCACAAAAAATAAATATTAATTGTATACTTAAAATAACACATTATTTTAGTGTATCAAAATTCCGCAAACTTAAAATGTTATTTGTCCTCAAAACAAACTTTTACTACATAAAAATAATGATTTTGGATAGAGATTAACTTATAAACTTCTATACTTTAGTTTCATAAATAAAATGGTAAAATTTAAGAAAAACTTTTAATAACTTAGATCCAAACTCTAAGGATAAGAGTGCTTAGTAATCAAATCTAAGATTTTTGAATCTCTATTCATTTCAAGAAAAATTATAATTTGTCATATCAACAATACTTAGAGTATCCATATAAAAAAGAATTTCATGAAAATTTTACTAATAAAGGTGCTAATACTCAAATATAAGTTTAGAAAATATAGTAAAACATTTTTCTTAAGTTGATTCAAGTGAAGCTAATTTTTGATTAGGCATCTCCTCAAGCTTCTTCTCACACATTTTTTTTCTTTTCAGGATCTTTTCAATTCCCTTTTTTTTTCTTTTTATTTCTTTTTATTTTTCAAGTGAGGATTACTATATCTGGATAGCCTTTAATAGTTTTGATCTTCACTATTAAAACTTCTTACATTTCTTCACTTTATAAATTCTTATTAGTTTTAATGATTTTTCATAAGGCTTCAATCTTTTCTTTTTATATGAAACTCTAAGATTTTTAATACTTCAAAAATAAAATTTCCTTTACTTTGAATAGAAAAACATAGTCTTGTCCTTACAAATATCTTTAACTTTATATGTGACTTTCATTCTTAAAAACATTTACCTAAATTTATCATAATATTTACTAACATAACTATAGTCATTTAAAGTTAAATCTTAATATCCTAGGTGACACGCCTAAAAATTAGCTACTTTTTCATATATATTTTATACTCAATTTTAATGATTTTTAATGATATTATACTTTAAAGGAAGATATTTTGCATATTTTTGATTTCAGGTACAAGAAATAGACTTTTGAAGAAAATGAAGCAAAAATGGTGGAATTTCGAGTTAAAACGAGCAAGAAAGAAAATTATGACTTGGCACATTTCAATATGTATCTTAATCTACTTTAAATTTCTCAAATGTTTTTGAATGAAATTACACATTAAAGAATGATTGTTTTCATGCTTATTTTGTAGATGCATCTGTTAGGAGTGAAACACAACTGAAACAGGGCTAGAAGAAGCTGAAACGGAGTCATACAGAGCAAAATGGTGGAGCAGCTGCAGGGTCATGCTTGAGGTGCCAAACTGATGCCAGAGGTGCCAAAATCTAGAGAACTATGCCTGAGACACTAGAGATGATATAAGACGGATTAAGACGGTTCAGGATGAATTTTGAGTGGATTTTGAAGGCTCCAAATGATTCAAACGCCCCATGGAGTGAGTGATTCAAACGCCCCATGGAGTGATTCAATGCATCTATACACTTTTGAAGACACTTTAATGAAGGAATGTGACTCTTGAATGGATGGACATGTCTTTTGGGATTCAAATGGATGTGAATTTTGGAGAGAAATTTGGAGGGAATTTTGAATTCTTTTTGAAGGGAGGCAACCTCTAATAAAGGAGAGGAAAGTCTAGGGCAAAAGGTGTGTGTGTGTATGTGTGGTGTAAGAGTGAGAGGAAGGCTTTGGAGAAGAGAGAATTTTCTTTTAAAGTTGTAAGAGGAGAGGGAATGTGAGAGATTTTTTCTTCATTACATTTCTAGAAGAGAATTGAGTGTGATTGTAAGGAGAGAAAGTGCTTAAAGGGAACTTCTAAGGATTTACTTGAGAGGGAGTGTGAGATAAGTTTTGTTCTTTTCTTTCTTTGTTTTGTAAACTTGTTTTTATATATGAAATACGTGTTTTGTAGTATCATTCTCATGAATTATGAGTAAACTTCTTTATCATTCTCCCTACAATGAGATTTGGTTAAGTGAAGAATTGATTTTATTTTATACGGTTTTAAATGTCAATAATTTGTGATGATTTGAACTCTGATATTCATTTACTTTTTGATATGACCAATTAAAATGTTAAATTACCAATTAAAATGTTCCAATTAAAATGTTAAATTGTGTTAAGAAACATATGGTCTGAAAGGGCTATGATTTCTACAATATGATGAGAGTCACAATCGATTCCATGGGAGATGATGTCATCCATAGGGTTGAGTGCAAATAAATACGAAAATATACTTTGTTGGATGCAGAATTGGAGATTTTAAGGTGACAGATTAAAATCCCCAATTAAAATCCCCAATTTGGTCCAGTTGATTGGAAACTAATGAAAGATTGTTAATTGTCAGGTGAGGGAGTAGTGGGAACTTTGGAGTGGCAGCCAGTATCCTCCCAGATTAACCACGGAATTAGGGACCAAACTCTGGATTAGTTGTGTTTTCTTAAATTTGAACTCTTCATCACAAAACTTTTGTTTAGTTTTCATAATTTTACTTTTGTTTAACTTTGAAGTTTAGAAATTAGTTCTTTTAGTTACCTTTCTATTAACATTCATTAAAATCATTTTAATTTTTCATTCTTACTTTAATTTTTAATAGTTTTAATATTGTGATTTATGTTATTATCATAAGTATTTCCATCTTCCAAACTAAGACTTGATACTAGTAGACTAGATTAGCCTAAGGGATTTCTTACAACACTTCTCTATGGTATTTATACTGGGGTTTTTAAAGAAAGCCCTATATTACTTGAAGCGATACGTGCACTTGCTTAGAACCCCTAGTGTGTGAACAATTTTATATATTTTATATAATATTTCGATTTTGCATATTAAATACTTAATATAAATTAAGTCAAGATTTTGGTCATATTTTTGGAAGCTAAATTACTGCGTAAGTTTGGACACTATTAACGGGAATTTAAATTGACATAAAACATGCTGAAAAATAGCACACACCAGGGACACATCACCAAGTCATGTTAAATTAATTTAAAAAATATAGTTAATTGAGGACAAATAAAATTTAGTTTACTTCTTTTTAAAAGATCTTTTTCTTATCCCCAAACTGAAATTTTTAAGTAATTAAAAATATTCAGTACAAAATTTTGTAGATGAAAGAAAATAGTAAATGTATAAAAATAAAAACTAATCCTGTAGTAAATGTATAAAAATAAAAACTAACATGTAGAGGATTTCTAAATATGAAATTGGGCTTTGGTTTACTACAGGTGCTAACTTTAAAAATACAGGCTTTAAAGCGTTAAATGAAACATAATATGTTGTAAGGAATTTGCTGAGAATTAAAAACAGAAACAGAAACTGAAAATACTAAAAATGCAAAGAAAGTAAAAATCTACACTTACTATTACAATTAGGTCCACAACAAAATCTTACAATGAAAGTTCATATCTCAACAATTTCAAAACAATACAAACTACAAATAATCAAAATAACAAACAAACTAACTAACAAAAAAATAAACTCCTAAAATATTAGTCTTCATCCCCTTCCTCATCATCATCATCATCTTCTTCTTCTTCTTCATGATCTGGCTTATAAGGAGTGAAACTGGGGCAAGTTGGAAATTCCACATTATAATCTCCCTTTAGAAATCTAACCATCGCCTCTTCATATGCTATATCATGATGAACTCTCCGCTGCTTATATTAATCATTATAAGCATTCCTTGCTTCAATTCCTCCAATCCAATTTTACAGATTTACAATATCCATTTGCTGAATCATAAGCTGCTCCATAATATTCTCAAGTGAAGCAGAGCTAGAAGTAGATGGTCCTGCAGCAGATGTTGAGGGTCTGTCACTACCTCCACTCCTGGACTCAGCAAAAGATTCAAATCTTTGGACCGTATGCTTCCCAATAGGATTTTGTGGCTCCAGCTTTTCTTCATTTCTACGAAACTCTACTCCTGATTGTTCACATAAAGTGAAAATCAGGGCAGGGTATCCCAAACCACTAGTTGTAGCACTTCTGGCTATACTCCGAGCATGATGTACTATAGGAGCACCAACATCTACTATCTTCATTTTAACAAATCATTTTATGAATGATTTGTTAGAAGCAACTTAGCATAGATGAAGTAATGCCACACTTTTAATTGAAAAGTCATCATGGAAGTGGATAAATTAACTTTCTTATTATTCTAGATTTTCCATTCTCCCCTCCATCGGTCAGAAAGACAATTACTTCATCCAGTGATAAATCAGTCATCACGAATGCAACATATTCATAATGAAATACATTCCTCAATCCATAAAATGCATTGATCCTTTCTCTTGAAAACTCAACTTGCTTACCTCTCATGAAGATGTGATCATCAATAGTGAATCGCAAATTGGCATATAACTCCAGGATCATAGCACAATAGCTACTGCAGTAAAGTAGCAAAACCTCTCCCAATTTTTGGCGACAATCAACCTCTTGATCTCGCCACCCGGGTTAGTAAATGCTCGTTCTTAGATCAATTTTCTCAAATTCATTTGAGAATTGTAACTGTGTTAGGCCTTATAATTGATGAATTTTCTCATGTTAAAATCTCCCATAGCTTCCCTCTTTTTACTCGTGGAGGCATAAAAATTTCTATGGAAATCCAATTAAAATCCAAATGAATTACAAAATCAAAAATCTAGTTGCACAAGTAGGATTATTTGGTAAAAAATCTTTTCACCATGGATTTTCTTTAAGATTCTTCATCAAAAATACCTAATTTGGGATCTCTCATAATGTAGGACAAATCCATGGTGAAAATAAAAAATGTCTAGGTTAAAGTGAAGTTCTTATCAAGAGAAGATGAAATCTACTTTGGCCTTTGAAATCTTCTCAAATTCACACAATGTGAAGCCCTAAGTCTCGTTTTAGAGGTAGTAGACGACTCAAGCAGTAAAAATGGAGTTTTACTGGGCAATTTCACAGTTTTTAAGCTATTTTGGTGTTTTTGGGAATTTTGCGCCTCAGGCGCCAACGCCTAATTTTTCCAGATTTTATTTTCTAAGGAAATCTGTTGCGAACCACTTTACGTCAACCTCTAATTAACTCAAATGAACACTTATACTCATAATTAAACAATTTTCTAACATCCATCTTTCATAAACAACACAAAAGTCACTTTTATATAGAAAATTTGTGCTATTACAAACTAACAGTGAACTAACCGTTTTCAAGCCAAATAAATCTAATTCAGTGTCTAAAGCAAACCAAACATCCTAATACTGAAACCTAAACATCAAAATACTCAACAACAAACACAAATAGAATTCAACAATGAAAGTAAATGCAATCCAACATAACACAATAACATAAGCAAGTAGTACTAAATAAGCGTTCCATGCATAAAATAAGTTCAAACATCTTCTTCGCTCTCGTCCTCCTAGATATCTCCCATGGATTGGTAGTGCACGTACAAATTGTAGAAAGGTCGATAAGGAAATTCATCCATTGAATCTTCCTTGATCCAAGCATGTTTCTTAAACATACGTACCAAACCATCTTCAATACGTCCAATTTATTCAAAATGTTTCTTCATCTTCCAATGTAGATGATGCAACATTTCATAAATATTCCCAATTGCATGTATAAGGTTCTGTACCTCTTTCTCTATCTTCTTGATCCTCTTCAAAAGTTTATTCAAACTGAAGTAAGGCTGAATATGTGATGAATTCTGGGATGATTGATCCATCGGTATATTTATATCATTCTCATTCCCCCGCCGCCCATAGCCGCCTCCGCCGGTCACTTTTCTTTTTATTTTGAGTGTTAGTTTGTATTATGAGTGCAAAATTAGAATTCAAAGGAACTTCAAGACATTTTGTGGAAATGATTTGAGATAAGTGTTTTTCTTTGTGAGTACACTTGGTTTTAATTTAGATTGTCGCCGTTGCAGCTACTCCAAAACATATTGCAGAACGGGAAGACCTTCGAGAAGCACCAACTAATCTTAAAAAAATCTTATGATAAGATATCAAGAAAAGTACTTTGGAAAGTTTTAGAAGAGAAAGGTGTTTAGAAAGCTTATATTCAAATTATTAAAGTTATGTATACTAGAGATGTTACTTATGTTCAAACACAAGGAGGATTGACCAAGCATTTTCCTTTTTCAATTGGATTACATCAGGGATCGACTTAAGTTAGTATCTTTTTTCCTTAGCTATGGATGTCAATACTGGACATTTATAGGAGGATGTACCTTAATGTATGTTTTTGTTGATTATATCCTTCTTGTGGACAAGACTTGAGAGAGAGTTCAGAAAAAAACTTATGGAGGTCAACTTTAGAATCTAAAAGTTTTCATTTGAGTAGATCTAAAACTGAATGCATTGAATGTAATTTTAATAGTAATAGATCTAGTGGCAAGATTGTAACACTTGGTAAGTCATTAAGAGAATTGAATGTTTTACTCAGCAATGCTTAGCCATAATGAATTGAAATACCATAGAGAGTATTTAATTAATTAAAAATCAAAGAGTCATCAAATAATTTTTATTTTTGCTTCACATTATGCTCCTCTATTCACTGAGCAAGGGGGTATTATTATTTTTTTATGATTTTTCTATGAAAAGATATGGATTTTTGAAGTTCTGAGATTTAAATTAATTCAAAAAATCCATATTTTCTACTTAAACCCTAAATCCTAAATGTTGTTGCAATAAGCTTCTGGGTCCATATGCTTCTAAGGAAGAAACACTTTTTCCCAACTTTCATAAGGCACTTGCGATTGGTTGCACAGTAGGAAAATGATAGATGAATGTCTCAGTCCATTAGTAAATCCATTAAGGATCAAACCCAAAACCAATTTCCCAATTATTGCACCAATATCAATAGGTTTTCCGGTTTGAATATAATAATTCAAAATAACACTTTCCTTCGTCACTTTACTAATTTTCATGATAGGAAGTAATTTCGATGCAATAAAAAAATGTCACGCTTTAGATGCAGGATTCAATAATGAAGAAGAAGAACTTACATTTCCATCATCTCTGGCCTCCCAATTTGCATCTTCATCAGTAAGAAATCGATAGAGTTCGTTCATATTATCTCTTGTAGGGGCAAAATTTACATAGTGACAAATATGAACACTTTCAATCACAAACACATCGTTTATTCTTGATGAAGTGAATTAAATACATCTGTATCACACATAGACAATTCCTTAGTTGATTCCATGAATATTTTCATAAAACTCTTTCACTACAGGGACAATTATGACGGTAGTGGTATAGCAAAGCACTTCCTAGCATCTTTATGCAATTATCTCTTCCACTTGAGTATTTGATGTGTTGAATCCTCGACTCACAAATCTTCTTTCCTTGATTAACCTCTTCTTCACAAAAACTTGATCATATAACTTCTGCGCATTGAAACTAATGAACTTTCTCCAGTTGAAAATTCCAAATCTCGTAGAATTTTTAGATTGAGAAGCCATTCGATTTGAAAAGTATTGACTCTTCCCTCGTCCCCCGCTCTAAAATAGGCTTTGGAATTATTTTTTAGGAGTTATATGGAGGAGAACCCGCCAAAAACCGCCTTTTGAAACGTTTTAAGTCATTTTCGTTGTCGCTGCGCCTCAAGCACCAGCTCTCTAGAAAGTGGCGCCTCAAGCGCTAGTTCTAAAGTTTTTTGCCATTTCAATTTCAATCAAATAAGTTCTCAAATCTTCGATAAAATTAGGTAAATAAATATGTTTTTAATTATTTTCTCAACTTCAAGTTTCTCAAATACATGGAATCCATAAAATTACAGATATATCTATATAAATATAATATTAAAAAAAATATATAAGCAAAATAAACAACGATAAATATGGGTTGCCTCCCACAAAGCACTTGGTTAATGTCATCAGCCCGACATTCCCAATCTTTACTCTAGGTGACCCAACATTACAGTTTCTTTAAAAACTGGTCTTTGAATATCAAAATATGATTTCAGTATGTGTCCATTTACTTTAAATTTCTTTTCAGCCTTAGAATCTTCAATATTAATAGCTCCATAAGGATAGACTTTTACAATTGTGAAAGGGCTTTTCTACTTAGACTTCAATTTTTCAAGAAATAATTTCAATCTTGTATTTTATAATAAATAAAACTTTCTATCCAAGCTCAAATTCCTTTTTATTATCTTTTGATCATGTCATTCTTTCATTTTTTTTCCTTATAAATCATAGCATTATCATTAGATTCATTCCTAATTTCTTCAATCTCATTAAATTACAATAATATTTTCTCACCAGCATCTTTCAAATTGAAATTGAACTTCTTAATAGCCCAATAGACTTTATGCTCCAATTATACTAGTAAGTGATAAGTCTTCTAAAAAATTAATCTATACGGATTCATTCCAATAGGAGCTTTATAAGTAGTGCTGTAAGATTGTTCTATAAGCCCATAATGCAGTATATAATCTAGCAAACCAATTCATTTTATTAGGATTCACAGTTTTGCTAAAACTCTTTTGATTTCACGATTAGATACTTCTGCTGGACCATAAGTCTGAGGATGATAAGCAGTTGCAATTTTATGCATAATATTATATTTTTCCACCAACCTTGCAATTGTTGCATTCCTAAAATGAGATCATCCATCGGTAATGATTATTCTCGGCATTTCATATCTTGTAAAAATATTTTTAATTAAAAACTTTGAAACACTCAGATCATCACATCAAGGTAAAGCAATTGCTTCAATCTATTTTGACACATAATCCATAACAATCAATATATATATATAATTCAAAATCATGACATTTTTGGATAATTTCTTTATAAGACACAGATCATCTCATCACTAAATCTTTGCATTATTTGTATAAATATGGTTCATCCCAAAAATAGGATTTTGCATCGCGAATCAATTTCTTTTTCTGTTGTTTTGTCAGTCTATATGGTAAAATACCACTAACAATATAATTCACAATATCAGCATGCCATGGTATTTCTATCCTTTAACAACATAAAGTTGTTCATCAGTAAAAGTTTCATTAATTTCTTTGTCCAAGTTAATAGTTTCTTTTTGTTCCAACATAGAAAGATGATCAGAAATTTGATTATCAATTCCTTTCATATCGACTACTACAAAATCAAATTCTCGCATCAGAAGTACCCATCTAATTAGTCTTGGTTTCATATCCTTCTTTTGCATCTGATATTTAATAGTCAAGTGGTCAGTATGCACAACACATTTAGCTCCAATTAGATATGACCTAAACTTATCAAAAGCATAAAAAAAATTTTCTAATAAATCTCTTTCAAGAGTGGTGTAATTAATTTGAGCATCATTAAGAGCCTTATTAGCATAGTATATAACTTTAAAAATTTTGCCATATCTCTGCCTTAAAACAGCTCCAATTGCATAATCACTTGCATCACACATTAATTCAAAAGGTTTCTCCCAATCAGATGAAACAATTATAGGAGTAGTGATCAGTTTTTCCTTTAAAGTTTCAAAGACCTTAAGACGCTCTTGGTTGAAGTTAAATTTTGTATTTTTTTCTAGAAGTTGGCATAAAGACTTAGTAATTTTTGAAAAATTTTTAATATATCACCTATAAAATATAGCATGTCCTTAAATACTATTAACTCCTTTTACAGTAGTAGGTAGAGTTAAGTTAGATATAACTTGTATTTTTGCGAGATCTACTTCCATGTCATTTTATGAAATTTTATGCTCAAGTACAATTTCTTCTAAAACTATAAATTGACATTTTCCCAGTTTAATACGAGATTCGTCTTTTCACATTGTTTTAGAACTTTCTCTAAATGATTTAGACATATTTCAAATAAAGTTCCAAATACAGAAAAATCGTCCACAAAGGCTTCAATCTATTTTTCAATTAAATCACTGAAAATTGACATCATATATCTTTGAAATATTGTAGGTGCATTACATAATTCAAAGAGCATTTGCCGAAATGCAAAAGTTCCATAAGGACTAATAAATCTTGTTTTTTCTTGATCCTCTAGAGCAATAGGTATTTGATGATAACCAGTATATCCATCTAGAAAATAAAAATATATGTGCCCAGTCAGTCTATAAATTAATGAACCACTAACAGTAACATCAATAATAGATCTAAGGGATCCTACTAACCTATTGTAAAATGCTTAAATAATTAACCAGTCTAGCAAAGCATGACATGGACACTTTTTAAGTTGTTCTTTAAATTGTTCGCTAGCTTCGTATATTGACTCATCTTGTGTAAATGAGGTAATATCATTTATAAGCTTAGTAGTTTTTAAAGGTGAAAAATACTTAGCTAGGAATTTTTGCAGCAAATCCCTTTAAGTTCTAATAGATCTAGGTTCTAATGAGTTTAACTTCATCTTAGCTTCATCCCTTAAGAAAAAGATAAAAAGTTTAAGTCTAACAATGTCTTTTGATATGTCATTGTACTCAAATATAACATATAATTCTAGAAAACCAGCAAGGTGTAAGTTTGGATCCTCCATTGGAGTTCCCCAAACTGGTTATTCTGTACAATTTGGATTATAGTAAGTTTTAGTTCAAATGAGTTGGCTGCTACAACAAGAGATCTAGAAGCCTAAAATAACTGCCTAGTGCCTAGGCGTCAGATCCCGGCCCCATGGCACCAGGCTCTCCGTTTTTGCGTATAGGGTATGATGCCTAGGCGCTAGTTCACTTTTTGCTCCTTGACTCTGTTTGACCCCATTTAGTTTGTTTTCGCTCTATTTTCTCCAAAAACTCCTTTATAAAGTTTCTTCAATTAAAGTGCAATATTATTAGAAATGAGCATAAATTGTATATAAAAAGTAGCACATTTTTAAGCATGTCAGTACCCTGAGGCGCCCTCTCCTTAGAGGGAGTAGGTTTCACCTACTGTTAATAGCCTATGGAGAGGAAGGCATTCATCAAATTTTTGATAGTTCACCCTGACCTCTTCTCCCCAAACAAGAATGGAAGAAGAACCTAGCATAGTCAAAGGCTTGTGTTTTATTAAAAAGACTGGCTCGAAAGGAAAGATGTTCAGTTACTCATATCTTACACAAAATCATGCTCATCGTGTATTGACCTTATTGTTTGTGCCTTTGAGTTCAATCCTCAAGGCACTTAATTTTCATGCAGATTGACGCATCATGTGGTTCATTTTTCCCTAGTGAGATCTCTTGCACTTTCATATAAGTCTTGGTTTGCATGATTCTACACTAATTAGTGGTAAAACTTTGATCAAAACCCCAATTATGACATGTGGCAATAATAAAGAATGATCATCACCTGTTAAATAGACCAAATAGATGATATGAATTATCCTATTACTACCACATCTCATAGGACCTTTCTAAGCATGGGTCTAGGTTGTCATTCATCACTTGGTGTGGCGAGTGTGAGCTCATTTAGATGCTTGGGATGGGGCCAAACTTGGCAAAATCATCAAAATCCTATAGGAATTTCCTTAGCCTTGCATTGAATGACCGTCACTTGGATATTTGATAGACAAAACCTAGTAGATACTTGTTTAAAATTAGAGTTACAGTGTAGTTAGGTTAATCATATGTGTGACTATTAAGTTAGTTTATTCGCTAGTCTTATTTTGCATTTTTATTGGGAGAGATGCATGTGTGTTAGTATATTAAGGGCGATTCTTCTTGATGGGAGTCACATCCAGTATAAAGGATCTTAAATAATTAAGCATTAACTAACATATATTTTGCAGGCGGTGCTTAGCTCTTCTCCCGTCAGGCATAACTCATTTCTCGTTGCATGTCTTGTATTCGTGTTAAGTTTTATTTTTCCTCTAATAGAGTTTGTATTGGAAATAAGATACCAGCATGAGTCCCTGGTAGCTTAGAGCAGATAGACCATGTGAGGAGGATAAAAAGCAGATGGGCTTTGTACCTTAATTATGAATCTATTTGTTGTATAGATTTAGGATTATACGTGTATTATATAGAGCCTGGCTACTTCTTCTCCTTTTCTCGAATATATTGCCAACCCATTGACACCTGACAACTTATTATTTTATTTGTGATTGTTTATTTTATTATGTTTCGTGTTTCTTTTTGTAGTTGTCTGGGTAACATTGCACTTGAACTATTTAGGGTAATTTTTTTATATAAATTCAATCTTAAGAGATTTTTCAGTTAAAAAAAATTTGGTTTAACATTAATGAATTTTAAGACAAATCTTTACTTTCCCACATGGCTTTGAAGCTAATTTTAAAATGATTCATCTTTGCATGGCTATATCCCTTAAGCACATTATTACGACCTTCACACATAGGCCTATTTTAGATTACATTACATATTCCGAGGAAAAGTATACTTTTCTAACTTGGCTGGCCCAACATATGTTTATATGTTTTTTGTAGTATTCTCGCACAGTGTAGGGTGTTAGAGGCTATCCAAACCCAAACAAGACTATAAGATATTTGTAGGCTGATTTTTTTATTAGTTATGATGTCCACCTTTTTTCACTTTTTAGGTCACTATCATGCGAGATTTAAATTCTACTCGACCTTTTTTTGTATAGATTTGGTTTTAAGAGCTTAGATGTTTCTTTCTCTGACTTTAAGGTTATTGGATTACTCTGAACAATGCAAAACATGGTTGTTGATAAGCAGTTCCTAATTAGTTTGGGTTGACTGCCTTCACAATGAGTAAACTTTGTCTTAATAAGTTGGGATGAAAAATTCATAGAATCATGACTGTTATTTCTAATGGTCTTAGTTCATCCTTAAATTTTCTTTAACTACCCCTTTGAGCCTTTTTATTTCTTTGTCATGTCTTTATAATCATTTCATATGCCCTCTTTATTGGAGAAAATATTGCATCAAGACATTGTAGGTGTAAATTGGTGGTATTGTGGTAGTATTGAGGTGATATTTGACATATACCAATTTTATGTGATTTTACCCATTTTTATTCTGGTATTTTATCTTTTATTTCACCTTAATTATCATCATTTTATGCTTGTGAAAGGTTTTTTGTGTTGTTCTACATGGTATAGGTGTCAAACATGCAAAATAAAGTCAAAACACATGAAAAAGTGTTGGTTGGCGTAGTTACATCTGATCTGGGCATGATCATGCCATAACTGGCGCGACCACGCCAATTTGGGGTGTGACCCATCTGAGGTCTGGCGTGACCGCACCACTAGACGACTATAATCAGATTTTGAGTGATTTCTTGCCTATTTTGGACCCATTGACGATTTTTTGGAGCAATTTAACGCCTCTCCTGAAATTATTAATTGATTTGGAGAGATTGCATGCTTATTTTAGATTCACAATGTAAAAACCAAGGGTAAATACATGTTTATGTCATGATGGAAGGTCTTCTTGGCTTCTTGGCCTCTTCTTGGCCTTGGGGAGGGGTTTCCTTTCATTTTCTTCGTTGTTGTGATTTATTAAGAGAATTATAGGAGAGGACGGATTTCTAAAATTCTGGAGAAGGCATGTTATTGTAAGTTTACATGTTTTTGTTTCTTGCAGAGCAATCTTGCATAATTTTCCTTACTATGATTTTCTCTACGATGTGTGCCTTATTTCATTTTTAATGTCTCTGTGATGTAGGGGTAGTGAATTTATCATGATTTTTCTGTAAAGTTTTTCTATTAAGTGTTGTCTTCGAGCTTCCATGGTCTTTTTGTTAGTTTACCTTCAAACTTAATTTACTCTTAGTATGGCTAACTAGGATGTTAAAATATTTTGTGAAGCTACAACCTCTAACTATTGCGTAGTGGAAACGAATGATTAACCACAAAATTCAAAGAGGATAAACATATTCTAGTGGATATCTGCAAACATTTCAGGAGATCGAAAAGTCATGCGGAATGCCATAAGGATTGAAGAATCCTCAACTTCATGGATTTTAAGCTTCTTTTGACCCAGACATAGACATAAGGAGTACTATATCTCCAATTGAGAACAATCACATGGGAAAACATGTAGGAAAATCACGATTGTTGGGATCCCTAAATCATAGAGACACGACCTCATAAATCTTGAAAGACTCACAAAATCTTTTCACTATTGTTGCTTCAGCTATTTTTGCCTTACTCTAACTTGCTAGAATCTTAGGAATTAAAATTCCTTTTAAGATCACGCCAAACTAGGTTAGGTAAATTAGTAAACTAGAGATTTTTCTGTGGAAATAACTGTTGCACTTTTCTTGTGGGATCGATACACAATATTTTTTAACCGCATTACTATTTGACACGTGCATTTGCATTGTATGACCGACTTGCCCCGCGGTAAGTTTTGTGCATCAGGATTGGGTATAATACCACTACAATACCACTAGAATACCATCAATCCACACCTAATCCGCACCCATCTCATCCACACACAATATTTTCTCTCTTTATTGAGGAATGAGTTATCTATCAGTTTACGGTGATCCACCATCAAAAATCTTAGCTCTGTCCCGACAAGAGGAGATTCTCTTATGGAGACAATGAAAATCACCTTAACATCCTATTTCCGTTGGATTATATCAAGCAAACATAATAGCTTTTATCGAAAGTCTTCCTAGATATCTCCTTTTCTCGCTCTGCCTTCTGAATAGAGATTTTTTGGAACGGGGATCTGAAAGGGGCTACTATGAAGAGGGACTCTCAAAAACAAAAATGAGCGCGAACACATATAAAAGGATTTATGTACTTGCTTATTTTACTTTATGAGTATGTGTAAGATGTCATTTGTTGTTAAGATGATCAAACACTTTGCTTTCCCAATTACACCCTAATATTTAACACAAATATTACCAAATAAAACTTTAATACATATTTATCAATAACTAATACATAATCTGCTTATTTCTTATAGATTTTTTTTTTCTATTATAATGAATAATTTTTTGCTAAATATGAAAACGCACATCTAATATTAATATTAAGCAAAACATGATAGAATGTTTTTGTATCATATGAAAAAGCACCTGGAATACCCAAAAATAGTAATTGATAGTTATTCATGCAATTTCCATTCATTTTTCAAATTCCCAAAACTAGAAGGTGACAACAAACGTTTAAAAACAGTTGGGATAAGACTGCCAGTTACGAGCAAAATATAAAAACGCCGACACTGTTTTTTAGAGGCAATGAGCTTTTTGGACAGGTGTCCTGCGAAGCTCGAACCCGTTTTGAACCGCATTCGCTGGCGCGCAGAGCTCGTTCGTGTCGCAGCCTCGTCCGTCTGCCTCTTCCGCCCGCACTTCTCCATCGCTCTCGAGTGCGCAACCAAGCGTCTGTTACTCCTTTTTGCCATGGCCTCGAGAAGACGGAGCTTGATCAAGGTCATTGTTCTAGGGGACAGCGGGTAAGAGTTTTGATGTGATGTCTCGTTCTCTTCCTTGATCCCGAGTTTTTCCTGCAATATCGCCTCTAATTTCAATCATTTTTACTTTTTAAGCTTTTCCTTCACCTTATCAATGCATAGTTTTGTGTACAATTTCGATCTCTGCCAATCCTAATTGTTCTGTTTCTTGAAATCTCCAGAGTGGGGAAGACCTCGCTGATGAATCAGTATCCTTGAGGTCACTTTGTTGACCACAGCATTGGCATATGTTCTGGTGGCTAGAATTCGTTCTGCGAATTGTCTAGAGTTTTGATCCTTTTTCTGGGTTTCCGGTTAGGGTTTTCTTTTCCCCTGCATTCATTTGAAAGTTAGGCTGATTCGAAATAATATTTGGGAGCTATTGGTTTCAATTTCTATCGCTTGCAGTTAGAGTTTTAAATTTTGATCTCCAAAGATGATAGAGATGTGTGCTATGTAACTGAAATGTATTTTTGATAGTTTCCCTACCGTAATAGTTTACTAAGAGGATGGCAAATATCTTTCTTGTGCCTTTGATTTTCATACAGTGATATCTCACAATGTTAAAAGGTGTAGTTTTACACCGTTCTGGTCATGGCACTTTCATTTTTAAAATTTTTCCTTCCTGAATCGTCTTTACGTTGATTTCTTAATATTCTGGTTAGATATGTACAGAAGAGGTTCATCCAACAGTATAAAGCTACTATAGGCGCTGACTTTGTTACCAAAGAGGTTCAGGTTGACGACAGGCTTGTAACTTTGCAGGTTTTTTTTAAACGTTCATTTATTATTTTGAAAAGATTTTAATATGCGGCCATCACTTATGGTGGTTGAAGGCAATAACACTCAACCAAGTGGGAAGTAATAGGCTGTACTTTACTAAACAAATATTGTAAAAGCCATTCTTTATTTGAAAATTTTTGTTGCATTTACTCTTAGATATGGGATACAGCGGGCCAGGAAAGATTTCAAAGTCTTGGCGTTGCATTCTATAGGGGAGCTGATTGTTGTATTTTGGTTTATGATATCAATGTTTTAAGGTCATTTGACAATCTCGACAACTGGCATGATGACTTTCTCAAACAGGTTTTAATTCTTTTTAATCATCTTATTTATGCGTCCAATTTTGTACTGGTTTTGTTTTAAAATTTGTTGTAGCTCAATCATCTATTTTCTGCATTCCATTTCTTCCTGATGATGTAATTCGTAGATAATCAAATTCTTACAGTCCATAACTCTTTTCTTTTTCTAGGGAGTTTTATGATGGCTTCAGCTTTTTTAAATTAGATGCAATTAAATTTCTTTTTCCAAGGTTTTGCTTTAGTATGTGAATCATTTTTGGACATCCAGACTACAGCTGATCTCAGGACATTTGTAGTATTATATTTTACCCCTTAACATATTAAGCACATGGTGATAGATATTAGAAAAATGATTATTAACTGACATATGCTGATGAACCCAATTTTCTCAGTTGCTTTCATAAGTTTTTTGTTTTCAAAAGAATGCTGAATTTTCTTCCATTTCTTTGGATGGTTTAAAATTTGTTTTATTTCACTTACCTGGCGTTTCACAGATTTCATGGGTATTTAATGTTTTAATCATTATGTTAGAGTATTATTCTGATTGCATTGGTATTACAAGTTGCTTTTATCTTATTGAACTCCAGGCTAGCCTTACAAAACCTGATAAATTTCCATTTATACTTCTTGGAAACAAGGTTGACGTTGATGGTGGGAACAGCAGGGTGGTAAGATTGACTACAGCAGTGCTATATTCGGTTTATTATATTGTCATTCTAAGAATTTTTATACTCGTTCAGGTTTCAGAGAAGAAAGCTAGAGAATGGTGTGCTTCCAAGGGAAACATACCATACTTCGAAACATCTGCAAAAGAAGATTACAATGTTGAAGCTGCATTCCTTTCTGTTGCTAAGCTTGCTCTAGAGAAAGACCATGATCATGATATGTAAGTTGTGCTCTAAATGTTATGTATTCCTCATTATCTTTATCCTAAATAATTAGAATCATATTTATGAATTATCATTCTTCATTTATTCTTGCTGAGTGCTTTTATCTTATGTAAATCCTTTTTTTTTTGGCTTCTATTATGCGACCTTTCTGCCTTCCATTTTGCTTCTAAATACTTCATATTAATTTTATTTGTGATTTTATTTCCATTTTTTTTCTCTTCACTGCATGTACCCAAGTCTTTTAAGTATACTTTTCAGTATCTTATCTTCAATTTCTACGATCAATGGCTATATATCATCTTAATATTCTCTTTATCATCAACTCAACTTGACAAATAGTGAATTTTCTATCATTTAGCTCCCAAATTCATATAAATTATTAATTTTATTATAGTTTGATAAATTTTCTACTATAACCTCATTTAAATGGTTTTAAAATCAATTTAATTCAATTTGTTTCTTTCTTGTCTCCCATGTTTGTATGTAGAATGCTTGTTTCTTCATATGCCATTATTTATAAAGGTGTTATCAACATTTTTCTTAGGCCAGCCAAATTCTTCATTGGGAAATATGACATTATTGATAAAATGTGAAATCATCATTTTTTTAAGATGGCCAAATTATTCATTGGGAATTAAGTCAAATAATCATTTCGCAATCTATTTATTGTTGTCGTCAGTATTAGGCAAAAATATTTATTGATTTTTGGGGTGATGGGTATGGTCAAGTAGGCTGGGAAGGAGTGAGATTTAAGGTTCTTCATATGGTATTATTGATAAGGGTGGAATTAACATTTTTCTTTAGGGTGACTAAAATATTCATTGGGAATTAAGTCAAATAATCATTTCTCAATAAATTTATAGTTGCCTTAATTATTAGTTAAACAGATTTATTGATTATTTTTGTTTTTTACCAAATTGCCTAACTTATAAAGGAAAATATCAAATTTATGGTGGGTAATTTCCCATCTTGGCTATATGTAGGTCCGCTCCTGCTTGTTGATAGTTGTAATGATGGTTTCACAATTGGAAAGAATTTTTCTTACTACGAAAATTGGTTTCATTATTATCATCTGTACTGAAATTATATTCGACAACTTGTTTTTGTTCGTGTGAAATTATTTTCTGCATTTCTTGTAATTTTTTTTCTAGCTATTTATTCAATAATTAGGTCTATTTGAGTTTCTGATTATATTTGGTCAAAATCCACATCACACTGACACCCAAAAATAATTAGTGTGATACTATTCCTAGCCGTACAATTACTCAATATGCTGTTATTACGGAAACATGCAATAAAAAAATACTTCTTGTTAATAATTTATCACCTTTGCGACTAATTCATTGTGAGAGTTGATCGAACTTCATATTAAAATTCAAAATGCTGTCTTCTTTTTTGGATGCTTATGTAGTAAATAATAGTGCTATTTGAAAAAAGAAATTTATTATAGTAGTAGCAATGTTGACCAAAGTGAGCAATGTTACAATGGTTGTGAAGATGAAGTTCCCTCTACTTTCATTTTGGCATTTTTTGCAGTCGTCTCTCTGTGTCTGCGAGCAAAGGAGAGTTTGTGCCTATACTAGTGAACTATACAAAATTTTTTTCTTGTTTTCATATAAATAACAATTATGGTACATGTTTATTAAAAAAATACTAACGCTATGTATGGCCAACTAAATCGTGATCCCTTAAATCTTCATGCTTTTTTAGAGGGGTCTTTTTTCTAGACCTACTTTTAATAGCAAGCTTGCTTAACTCCGAAAATCAAATAAATTAATAAATTAAATTAAAATAAATAAAACGAATATAAGCTACAAATCTTATGCCAGGTGTTGTAGTCCAAATAATGGTTAGTTGCTGTATGGAAACGTCTTGATACTGTATTTACTAGTGAGATTCTACTATAAATTTTGGCTGTATTTACTAGTGAGATTCTACTATAAATTTTGGCTTTCATCATTGGATTTGAAGGCTACTTAGCTATTTGGAGGTAAATGATATGAATGAATTGCATCCTACTTCAGAAAGAGCATAAAAAAACTATTACCAACATAATATCACACATATGCATTATTATAGGGGAAAGAACGGGGGTGCAAAGTGCCTGCATAGTGTTAGAATAAAGGCGCGCCACCAATAGCATTAGTAGTTGCTAGATTTAACCATTTATTAGAGTGTCACTAGATGGTGCTGAACATGTAAACATTTTGGATACTCTAGCCCAGAGTGCTGGATATTTTGACTCTTTTGCTATAAATATAATTTTTTAGTGAATATACATATAAGTAGACATTTTTTTGCTGGAATCTCACTATTCTTCCAGTTTGAGCTTTTTTGAGTGAAATGTTTGTTGCTACTGTAAATGTAATAAATTTTTTTTAATGCATATTGAAAACTCTAAAATTTACGTAATTTGGGTATTCGGTCTTAAAAGCCCTTAGGTGGATTTATCTTCTCCTGTAAGAGTGTATATCATATTATGAGGGCGGCATTATAAACTAAAAGTAATATGTTAGTTTAATCGTTATGTACACTATTTCATCAGGAACTCAGATTAAATATCTTAATGCCTTATGAGAGTGGATTTTGGGCTTTCTTTTAGAATTTATGTGAGACATAAGCACTAAGCATCTACTGTTGGAAAATGAAGCTTATAACTTGAAGTATTTTCAAATCAGCTTTTTTACATATTGATAAAAATTGGAAAGTGTCTGTTGAAATTTATGTCACTATTTGTCCAATATTTATACAATCCTAAGAGAGCTTATAATAGGAAATGTGCAAAATCAAGGATTGAAAATTTCATATACAATTAATTATGATAGGATAGCCCACATGAATTGTTGTGATGATATCCATGATCACATTTATCAATGAGGTGGCAAGAGACTAAACAAGTATATGAGTTAGAGGTGCTGGCGAGCGCTACTTTGCCATTAACAAATTTTGGAATAGTTGCTAACATGTGCTAGTTGGGAGCAGATAGCTAGCAAAGAAACAAGTTGGGAGGAAGTCATTGTGAGTTTTGGGGGCTAGCTAGGTGTGGTGCTGGGCCTAATTCCAGGGCTGGTTGGATTGATTTTTAAATAATTTGAATATATTTTTCTACACTTTCACTTAAATGAACGAATGGATTTATTCATTAGAAGTTTAATTGATAATTTTTAAAAGATTGGCCCTAACAATCTTTTGGTGTGAATGCCCGCAAATAGTTTACATTGTGATAATAAATGAAGTGCAAATCAGATCATTGTCAAACATCTTTTTATAACAATCTTCATCAACATCAATAAGCTTAATGTGATCATATTGCAAGGGACTAAATGCAATATTAATGGATGATTAATTAAAACTAAAAGCATCGTAAGACATTTTTCATTTAATTTTTTAAATTTTTTAGTGTAATTTTTATCAATAATAATTCAAAGATTCTCAATATCACAGATCCAAATATTGATTATATTGATCATATCTTTTAACTTCTTCAATTTATAAAGCTACCTCCCAAAAAGGTGTAATATTTTAAACTTGACCTCATGTCATGGCTATCTCCATGTATACTTTTTCTTCCAAATTATCATTCTAGAAGGTATTTTTTTATATTAAGTTGATGTAGTTCTCATTCTTTATTAACTGCTACTAAAAAGAGAATTCTAATAGTATTACATTTGTAACTGGTGTGATGGTCTATTGGTAATCAATTTGATAGGCTTGAATGAACCCTTTGAATCTATCAATATCCCCATCAGCTTTGTGTTTGACGTTGAACACCCATTTGTACCCAACCGACTTCTTATCCTGAGAGAATTTAGTAAGAATCCATATATCTTTAAGTTTTAGTGCTCGAACCTCTTCTTTAACTGCTTGCCTCTATTCTGGATTTTCAAGAGGTTTATGAATGAATTTTAGAATCTACGTACTATCAAGATTAAAAATAAAATTTTTGTAGGATGAGGATAGCTTCCCATAAACTACAAACTCTTGAATTTGATATCTAATGAAGCTTTCTTTATCACCAGCATCAGAAGAGGATAGGGATAACTCATGAGTACTAGACTCTTCCTTACCCAAAATTTTAGGTGAATGTGGAATCAAGCTTTGGTTTGAGCTGTTATGTCCTTGTAATGTAATTTGTCTTCCACCTGCTCAATATTTTTCTTCTCCTTATGTACACATAGAGTTCTTTGTTATGGACTTTAGGTTGCGTTGATTGCATTGGTTGGGCATCCTCAGTCATGATATGAGAGCTAGGTTTAGTTGATGGTGATGACTTGCAAGTTTCATCAAGTACATTCTAAAATTGATGTTCATTTGCACTCTTCTCCTAAAGATCAAATTTGAGATAGTGGATTGATTTTTAAAAGATATGACATCCATGAAGTTGTTGTATTTGTTGGTAATATGAGAGTGGTATTTATACCTCTTTTGTTGGTGGCGTACCCAAGAAAAATATTGTTGATATATCTAGGGTCAAGTTTTTACAATTTTGGAAATAGACATGAACAAAAGATACACACTCAAATATTTTAAGTGATATAGTAGACAAAAAAAGCTCAGATGTGAGGATAGGTACCCATCAAAATATAAAGAGGTGTTTTAAAGTTAAGTATCATGCCAGACATCCGATTTATAAGATATGTTGCAGTAAAAATGACTTTCCTTCAAAAATATTTTGAAACTTGATGAAACATCATAATTGAATGTGATACCCAAGAAGATATCTATTCTTTATCTCAGATATCCAATTTTATTGTGGGGTATCAATACGTGAACTCACATGGATGATTTCATTTTTTGAATGATGGGATCCAATGATGGAATTGAAATATTTCTTTGCATTATCAGTTTTGAGGATCTGAATTTTGTATTGTAATTGAGTTTGAATTATGTTGTGAAAGGTTTATAAGATTTTGGCTGACTGAAATTTCTCCTTCATTAGGAATACCCAAGTATTTCTAGTGTGATTGTAAATAAATGAGACAAAGCATCTAGTCCCCCTTAGGTTTTCACCTTTGAAAGTCCCCAAATATCACTGTGAATGATTAAAAAAAGGCGAGGGTTTATACTGGGTCGTGGGATAACTATTTCTAATGTGTTTGACAAATTGACAAATCTGACATTGATAATAACTAGGGTTTTTATGGATAAACAAATGAGAATACAACTTTGCAACATAATTGAAATTATGATGACCTAGGCGACAATGCAATAACTTAACTTTTTTTTTTATAGATATAGAATCAACAGACTAAGAAATTTGAGGTATAAATAGAGGTGAGATCATCTGTGTGTTGAGAAAGATATTTTCCTCAAACCAATCAGCTTCTCTGAACCCACCACCTGAAATTCACAATAGTGTGCATGAAATTTAGTTATACATTTCATATCATGAGTAAGCTTACTCATTGAAATTAAATTACAGTTAAAGTTTGAAACATATAAAACAGAGCAAAAAATAATATCCTGAGAGAGCATCATATCACATTTTTCAGTAATTTTTTTGTTGATCAATCTACAAGTTTGATTGATCTAAATGTAGAAGCCTCCTGATAGTTAACTAGAGTATTGATGTCTCCGGTCATATGATCAAAGACTACTGAATTTATGGTCCAAGTTCTAAATCTCCCATTATCGAAGCCACGTTGTTTGTGGGTTTTTCTGAATTGTCTCTAAGGAGTTTTTTTAGTACTTCAAGCTATTTCTTGGTGAATGGTAAAAATTGGCGTCTTCATCTCGTACTTTTTCATAAACCCCATGTTTATTTAGGGTTGTCTCTAAGGAGTTCTAATCTTGTGATTTTCACAGAAAAATGTCTACTTAGTGGTAAATTTATTTTTTAAATATTTTAAATTTATTTTGAAAATTTAAGAGCTTTTTTTTATTAAATGAAACCCTCCGATTGAAAGTTTCTATACATGATCATTATCAGAAAATAGTTTCACTTTATTATTTTAGACTTCATGAATTTTGTGTGCTTACGTGCAGAGGATTGGATTATGCTTGTCATGTCAACTTTAGTTTTCATCAAAAGGAGGATCATATTAGTTCTCTTGAGAGCATGCACTATTTAATACTCTTAGATGAAATTTTGAAAAAGAGAATTTTTTTAATCTTACATTATGTACATAATTTTCAAGATTAATTAAACTTGCTTCTAAACTTAATTTATGCTTGAACAACATTCTCTGACATTATTTTTTTTTTTAATATACCTGTCGAAGCACTTGCAAATATTTTTAGTTTATAAAGTTGAATAGCTTATGAATATATTGTAGTGCTTGTCACAACCCGACTCAGAGCTCAGAATTAACCAAGATGGAAATATACGATCTAACAGTGAAATTAAACTCTCATATTTATTTTCTATAACTAATTATTAACAAATGAAAGAGCCACTAATTAAATTACAGTAAAACAGTATATTTAAATTTACCTTGTTACCGTTTGTCTACGTCTTCTATAAACATTTTCTTCTATCGTTCATCTTTTAATTAATTAATTTAACCTAAAAAGTTAGTTTAAAAAAATAACAATGAGTTAGACAAGCAAGTAAATAGACACACTCATAAATTACAGTAATACAAGAAAAAAAAATATGTCACTTAAGTTCTTAATAAACCGATATTAATATTTGAGATGTTATCAATGACTCTTACAATATCAATTGCATACCAATATCATTTTATATCTTTGTTGTCATAGGAGCACCGTCTAAAATTTGTATCATTTAAGGTACTTCAATATATTTTTTTTTTCTTTATAAGTGTACTCGTACCTTAGTATTCTCCCACTAGTACAATAAAAAGTGACTTCATCATAATCAATCATACACAGAGAAGCATATAATAAAAATATTACGTTCTAATAACAAATATTTCATTTTCATATGCATAGCAGTTAATATTCTTTTACGAGATTGAATGATAATTTAACAAAACTGAGCACACATGTCATTCTTATAATATGAACAAAATTCAATAGAACTATAAATCATGTGTATGTGATATTATAACAATAACAGTAAATGCATTTGGTAGATAAAAAACAAAATATTACTATAGTAAAGGAATATGTGTACTCATCTTGATCACTGATGATTATAAATGTTCTCTTCACTTATTTCCAGTGAAAAACCTAAAGCCAAATGCATAAAAAATTATTAATAATTTGTTAGATGTTAATTTTCTTTTTGGAAAACAATTTCCCTTTATTTGACATTTTGATGTATCATATAAAATTAAGTATTTTATTTTTATTATAATCGTTATCTTCATTTAACAATTTAATCTTAGTAAAATATTGACAATAAAGTTGGCTGTCCTAATTTAAATTTTTGTTTACTTTATATATATATTTTTTATTATTAGGCTTATAATTATACATACATTTATTTTTTGTAATAATTTATTATTAATTAAAGCTTAAATGCATCAAATTCTATCCATTCTTTTTATGAAATTTCTTTAACTTAAAATCTGATTTAATTAAAAATTACAATTAATAATTACTAATTTATATTATAAACTGTACATCAGGAATGTGCCTACATGAAGAATAATTGGAGATAAAGAACATGGATTATTCGTGTTAACAATATGTCAGTCTCATCGGCCAATCAAACGAAGAGAATTGACAGCCAACGAACACCTCATAGCCGCATCAACACCAAATACCCAATAACATCTTGAAAATTAGCAGTCGTCCAAGATGAGGTATTATAGGCACATAGACCGAAGGTAGGCTGCTTATCGAATTACAATGTCAGAGATGAAATAATCCTATCTTAGAATGACGTGTTTTCACATTCAGTCTCCACAGAATGGGTGACCGAGGACCATTGAAGAAGACCGAATGATTTTGGGTTAGTAAAATGAATCAAGAACGACCAAATGAACTCCAAGCAACCAAATTGGACAGTTACAAATGTGAAGCAGCGTTCAAAGCAGTTACAGAAGCATAGCAGCACAACATTTGTTATGGGGTTGGAATAAATGACATTAAGTTATAAATGTATAAATGTAATGGTTCATTAATTATAATAATGTTCCCCTCTTTAAGAAGAGACAATCATGTAACTTACAAATCCGACCTATGAACTATAAATAGAGGATGATTTTCAAAAAAAAGGGGGGACTTTTTGAGGAAAAACAGAGTTCCCGCCAAAATATAAAGTGTTTAAATCATTCTTCTCACTTCTTTCTTCTGATTACTCTATTCATTAGGCGTGATTTACAATACAATTTATGATCCAACATAAACGAGTATTATAAAGTTTCATACCATACGGTTCGACCTCCCCCCTTCCCACACACATTCCTCCCTTTCTTCGTACAAACGCTTGTTCCCCTCTTCCCATGATCATCTATAACGAATGCTTAGAGCATGGTCGCGATCATCTGAACCGAAAGCTCAGGGCATGTCGAGTTCCTTCTTCCTCTGCATTTGGCGCTTCTTGCCTACTCAAAATTCTCGATGTTGATACCCCGTACTTCCTTTGTATGGCAGCAATGCACAGGAATCCTTAGAGCACGAAAGAGCTCCTTCGATCGAGGTTCGTTACCGACGTCGCCTCCTCTACTTGTCATCGACATCGTCACTTTTGCTATGCTCGAGCCTCACACGCAGGTGAGTCACAACCTTCCTTTTCCCCCCTCTCCTCTGTTCCCTTCCCTTCTCCTCCTTTCTTCTTCTTTTGGACTTGCCTGGCTTCCTCCTACGTATCGTTTTGTAGAACACAAGTGACCTCTGAGTTCCCAACTGTTCGATTCCTCTCCATTCTTTAACTGCCCAACTCCTCACTTCTTCTCCTTTTGTGCATTTCCTCTCCTTCTCAGTTCGCCTCCTTTCTTCAGTTCTTTGTTTCGTCTCCCTCGAACTAAGACGGGTCCTCCGAGTGCATTTATCGAGTTTGAATAAATTTAAATTTCAATATTATTTAAGCCTGCACAACAATCTCAAACGTCACATTTAGACATTTTAAATAAATTAGGATCATATACAGGCAATTAGTTGATTTCAAGCAAATCTACGCAACATTCTTAGACCACATGCTAAAGCATACACTGTATTAGTCATAGCACATGTGGATTATTTTTTTACTTCAAGTTTTAACTTTAACTTCTCTTTGCTTGTATGTATTACGTATTCAATGGAGATTGAGACGAATTAAGGCTCAATTAATATTTATCATGTTGTGAACAATTAATATCTGAAACACCTTATTTTTTAAATGAGTCCTTTGAGAAATTTTTTATTTCTATAAATAGGAACTCTCTAGTTTGTTTTCATTATAAGTTTAGCTTTAAGTTTGTGCATTGAGAGTTCTGAGTTTTATGGAAGGTTTGAGTGGAATTAGGAGGCTTGATTTTACTCGTAGGTGAATTTTCACGTCCGTTGTAAATTCCTTGTGAGTTCATTTTCTTTTGTTCATCTATGAGTTTTTCAATTTGTTGTGATACAACTTATATTTTATTTTGAGTCCTTATCGAATCTTTATTTGTATTTTAAGTCAGATTTTAAATTATGTTTTAAATCAAAGGTATCATTTCAATTTTATTATAAGTCCAATCTTGGTGTCTCCCTTGCATCACCAGGATATTAGGTCTATCCACCATAACAAGAAAGGCATGTATGGTCGGTGTTAAGGGACACTACAGTCATAGTGTTCTCATCTGCCGCACTTAGAAATACGCATATGGGTCTTCAAACACCTGCATGAAAATTTACAATATTATTTTTCACCTTCTTAATTACAAGTCGTACATGTATTTAAAGTTCCACACAAGTAAACACATTTCCCCCTCTTCTTAAGTACAAGTTGTACGAATACTTAAAATGTCACACAAGCGCGAATATTTCTCCTCGAGTATAAATCATACCGATACTTAATTTTCTTGTAATCACACATGGAATGCTTGATTTGTATTATAGACGAACATGTGATGACAACGACGTGAAATATTCAAGTTTATTTTTTCTATTTTTCTATTCTTTTTTTCTTTTTGTTTTATTTTTTCTAGTTTCAGTTTTCTTTGTTTTTTTTTTTTATGCTCTCTTGGCAGAGAGAGGAAGCGAAGATGGTGGCGATGCAGTGATAGTCTTGCGAAAACGGGCGGTAAGGGCGGCATTTGGGGTGAAGGTCGGCGATGGTGGTGGCAGAGGTGGGCGGTGGCGTTGGATGTTGGTGATCAACCATAGAAAATAATCAACATCCTAATTATCAACATAGTTATTAGTTTTATTAATATTTTTATTGATGATTATTCATTAAACAATAGAAAATAATTGGGATTAAGGATAATAAAGAATGAGAGACTGTAGATGCAACTAAGGACGTGTCACCCTTTTAATTTTTTAATAATAATTTTTTTGTTGGTTAAGTGTTAACAATTACCTTTACTTTTTTCACATAGCAATGCAATCTTGTAGACTCTTAAATTCCATTTGATAACAGTGAACTTAGCCTGATTTTATTCCTTGCCACCAGTCTTTTCTCATCGCCCTTTTTCATGTAAAGCAGTTGTCAGCAGTGATTATATAACAGAGTTCCTAAATATCAGCGGGATTCCCCTGGTATGAGTAATCTCTATCATTTTCTCGACCATCAACAGTTCTTAGAATTTTAACGTGTTTAAAGAATTGCCTTACATGCCATGTAAAAAAGTAGTAATGAAAAGGAATAGAAATAACCAATTCCGTGATGCAAAAGGATCATTTTTATGTAGGCAGGAACTAATGCATAGATTCACATGTCATCACCATCATCTCAACTATTAGGGGTGAGCTTCATGAATCCTAAACTTAATGGTGTCTACTGAATGTTGCAGGAGATGCTAAATTATTTTTTCCTCATCAATTTGAAAAGCTCTATCCATGTTATATCAACAATCGATTTATTTATCTGTTTAAGGGTCCAGGTTTTTGCTGGAATGCCCAATTCATCTCTGAAACAATATCATTTTAAGGCTGTCTCAAGATTATTTAAGAATTCAATTTCTTTGGATTTCTGTAATTCTATTTATCACGCTTGCAGATACTTCCAGACCATCCCAGAGCCTGTTTCACTACAGGAGCCAGGAAGAGGATGCGCCTGTTAGGATGCTGCTTTTATTGTCAAGCGTCGCTATCCAATTGAGTTATAATTTCTTATATGATTTTTTCTTTTTTCTTCGTTACTGGATGCTGGATGGAGGGCAGCTGCTGGCTCATTCCTGACAGATTCTATCTGATTATTTGGCAGGTTTGGCAGGTTTGGCAGGTCAAATAATGATTGTTGTTTTTATTATGATAATGAGCCTCTTTGTAATGCAGAAATAATTGAGCACTCGTTAACATCTTAAAGTTCCTGTGTTATTGAATTTTATTGTGCTTGTTGTATCCAGTCCTATATTGAGTGTCATGGTGATAAATATTGCAAATCTAGCCACCGACCATATTATGTTTCCTGTCGTGCTTTCTGATGTTCCTCTACTATCAATTTGTCCATACTTTTGTCCGGGCAGCCATGGGATCTCTATTTTCTTCATTTCGGTGAAGTTGGCGTTTTTTAATTTGATGTTGTCATCTGTTATGCTCGCAATGTTTTGGGCACTCAATTGAGTTTAACTAATCTCTAAAGCAAAAAGAGTTTTTATTTGGGTACTAGTCTTCCTTTGGGGACTTTATGGGACTTTTATTTTATTTATATTTTCATTTCAAAATAAAATATATTTAATAAGTTAAAATGAAATATATGTATTGTGCAGCAATAACACCATGGATTGGCCTATTAGATCTATCAACCAGTTCAGCATGTCAGCCCCATCGACAAAATCGATCACCCGATTGGGCTAGACAGTTTGGTCAGATTGACAAATTAATTTGATTAGTTGTTTGGTACAACATATTAGATTGACTTCATTTATACTTCGATACACGGGCCTTATTTTTGGTTATTTGGTTATGTACTCTATTCATATATTATAAAATTAATTAATTTATTTAGTAGTGTTGTCTATAGCACATTTTGAGTAGGCTTTACCAATAAATAGAGGTAACCACATGAGGTATAGGGCTGCTTTCATGAGGAATGTCCAAAAAGAATTAACTTGAAGAGCTGAAACCCTCATAATCACTTCTTTAGAGCTTCAAAAATCACGAGAAACTTTTTTTCTTTCCCCTCCAGTCTCTCTCTTATTTGGTTCATCTTCTCTTCTTGCATAATTCTTTCTTAAGTGATATAACTGACCAAAGGAAAATAGGTTAAGATTTTCATACCTCTTTTATATTGTTTTTAATGATATTGCACTTTAAAGAAAGATATTTTTGATGTTTTGTTGCAGGAATGATGAATTAGGGTCAATG
>NW_018165456.1:261743-262488 GCF_001263595.1 Phalaenopsis equestris | reverse complement strand
AGCTCTTCTTAGGAAATACCCTCATCATTCATTACCAGATTGGTTGATAATTCAAATTTTTTACAATGGATTAGTGGGATCTCTTAGATCGATTATAAATGCTGCAGCTGGTGGTTCTTGAATGTCAAAACCTTTTGATGAGGCTTATTTATTAATAGAAGAGTACCAACAATTTTCAATGGCCCTCTGAAAGGGTAAATCTTAAAAGAGTAGCTAGTATCCATGATTCTGATGCAATATCTATTTTAGCTGCACAAACTGCTGTAATATCAAAGAAATTAGATCATTATGGAATGAATTATTCTCCAACACCTACTATGATTGAAGAGAATTCATCTGGGCAATTTGTGGATGTTCAACCTTTGTATGAGACTTTAAATGCTATCAATAGACCTAACAATCCTTATTCAAACTATTATAACCCAGGTTGGAAGAATCATCCAAAATTTAATTGGAATAACAATTCTTCTACAAATCAACAATGAGCGGAACAACCCAGTGACCCATTAGGAAATTCATCCAACCAATGAAATATTAACTATAGACCTTCTTATCCTCAAGGATTTAACAGTAATACTCAAGGAGAAGAAGTTATCTATGGAATAGCTGATATTAAACATGAGTCAACAATTACAGAATCAAGGAAATCAATTACAGATTCAAGGAAATCAATTACAAAATCAAGGAACTGCTATTAAGAATATTGAGAACCAATTAGGGCATATCACTACTGCACTTAGTAACC
>NW_018165456.1:259864-260205 GCF_001263595.1 Phalaenopsis equestris | reverse complement strand
ATACCGGTTACCATCAAATTCCTATTGCTCCTGAGGATCAAGAAAAGACAACATTTACTAGTCATTTTGGAACTTTTGCATTTTGAAGAATGCCTTTTGGACTATGTAATGCACCTGCAACATTCCAGAGATGTATGATGTCCATATTTAGTAAGTTAATTGACGATGGAGTGGAAGTATTTATGGATGATTTCACATTATTTGACGCATGCTTAATTTATCTTAAAAAAGTTTTAGAGTTATGCGAAAGAACTAATTTAGTTCTAAATTGGGAGAAATGTCAATTTATGGTTGCAGGAGGAATTGCGTTAGGGCATAAAATTTCGGAAAATGGTATGGAA
>NW_018165456.1:256730-258339 GCF_001263595.1 Phalaenopsis equestris | reverse complement strand
AATTTGGAGGACATTTTGGGAGCGATAAAACTGCTTATAAAATTTTACAAGCTAGATTTTATTAGCCTACTATCTTTAAAGATGTTTATAGATACATAAAAACTTATGATCAATGCCAACGAGTAAGCAATATATTCAGAAGAAATGAAATGTCTCTGAATTTTACGTTAAAAGTTGAGATCTTTGATGTTTGGGGATTAGATTTTATGGGACCATTTATTCCTTCATTTGAGAACTTATATATATTAATTGCAATAGACTACGTTTCTAAGTGGATTGAAGCACAAGCTTTACCTCGCTGTGACGCTAAAAGTGTTTCAAGATTTTTAAGGAAAAATATTTTCACTAGATACATAATGCCTAGGATGATTATTACTGATGGAGGATCACATTTTACTAATAAATATATTCAGAGATTGGCAAAAAAAATTAATATTATTCATAGAATCTCTACTGCTTATCACCCTCAAACCAGTGGATTAGCTGAAGTTTCTAATAGAGAGATTAAACAAATACTTGAAAAGACTGTAAACCCTAGTAGAATAAATTGATCCACTAGATTGGATGCAGCATTATGGGCTTACGGGACTGCTTATAAAACTCCTATTGAAATGACTCCTTACAGACTGATTTTTGGAAAGACTTGTCACTTACTAGTAGAATTGGAGCATAAAACATATTGGGGGATTAAAGAATTCAATTATAATTTGAAAGATGTTGGTAAAAAGAGACTATTACAATTAAATGAATTAGAAGAATTAAGAAATGAATTTTATGATAATGACATAATTTATAAGAAAAAATTAGAGTTATGGCAATATTGAAAGATTAACCAGAAGAACTTTGAACCAGAACGAGAAGTTTTGCTTTACAATACAAGGTTGAAGTTATTCCCTAGGAAATTGAAGTCTCGTTTGTTAGGGCCATTTACAGTGACTCAAGTTTACACTTACGGAACTGTTGAAATTGAAGATCAGAAAAGGGGAAATAGATTTAAAGTAAATGGACATAAATTAAAACCATATTATGAGGGTAAAAGACCAAATTTTAAAGAGGTTTTAATGATCAGTCAACCTGAATGAACCCTGAATAGGTTGGGCTGACGACGTTAAACCAAGCACTTTATGGGAGGCAACCCATATTTATATTTATCTTTATAGCGATTATGATAGTTTTTATTTGAATTTATCACTAGTTTATAGTAGTATTAAGCTCTACTACTCTTATTTAGCCTTCAAATATCTTAAAAATTGGATCCATAAAAAAAAATTGTGACGCATTCGGATCAGAGCGAAACTGTGAAAATTTTGCCTTGGGTGCCGACGACGCCCTCAACGGCGCCGACGACGCCCTCGACGGCGTCGTCGGCGGGATTTTCTTGAGAGTCCAAAAAAAAATTAATACAGAAGCGCGCCAACGATGCCCTCGACGCCGCCGACGGCGAGACCGATAAGAGGCGGTGGTGTGGGTCTAAGAGGCGGTCTCTTGTGTCCAATGAGCGATTTGATGGTTTTTTTTTGGGCGGGAATAGTCTTTTTAAACTCAAAATTTGAACTCTAGTTCATATTTTCTCCCCAAAAATGAAGAAAAACTCTGTCAATTTCATTCC
>NW_018165456.1:253205-256299 GCF_001263595.1 Phalaenopsis equestris | reverse complement strand
ATGAATTATACATGATCGAGAATGTTCCTGTCTGCCACTATTCCAACTTCATCCCAACAAAAAACCAGATGAATGAAATTTACCAATAATTAACGGACGAAACTGAAGACTGGGAAATGAGAGAAAATGGGTATGTTAGTTTTTCTGAGACACTCCTAAATCCTATCTCTAAACACTAACACTTCTTCATTTCTGCGAAACTGTTGCCGACAATGAAGGTTGGTAAAGTTTCTAAAGAAAGTGTCATTCTGAATTATTGCATCCAAAGGGGACTGCCGATTGATATTGTATATATAATTGTGAAGTCAGTTTTAGGCCTGATCGTTCACGGATCAACTTATGGCCTTGGACACCCTTCCACAATTTTCTCACTTTGCAGCCAGTCTCAAGTATCCAATGAAAACTGGGAAAAGGTACTGCTACCTTAGAAACCTTTGGATCCAACTGAAAGATTCCCATTATTTGAAGATGAAAATGACATGGCCATGATAGTTGATCAATCATCTCAGAATTCACTGCCAGTTCAACTTTTAGTTCCGGATAAGTCTTTGGTGATCCTGCGCCGAATCAAGAAATTGGAAAAGGAGGTACAAAATACAATTAATAATATCTCTGATTTCTTCGATCATTTAGACTGGAGGATTAAAGAACATTTTGATCATTCGGGACGTTTAGAAGATAGCTTGATACGACTGATGAAGATGATGAAATTAATTGAGGAGGATTCTACTGAAGAATTTCCATTTCGACCCTTCTACAACCTCTTCATCCATGTGCAATCAATGAGTGATCTCAGAGGAGAAACAAGCACAAAATATGACGAGTAGTAGATCTCATATGTTACATTTATATGTGTGTGTTTAGATTTGAACTTTATATTTGCTTTGCTTTAGAATTATGCTTAAAGATCTCTGTATAGTTGAGACTAAGCATAGAATGTTTTATTTTTAGCGTTTTGAGTGTTGTGGCTTGGATTGCGACGCTGAATTAATGTATTGAGGTTGAGAAAATACCTAATTTAGGTGTGTTATGTAACGTTTATTGTATCTCTTGGAATTTATATATGAATGTGATGTTTTGTATTGTGAAAGCTTGTATGTGTTAAGTACATCATTTAACTATTTAAAATTATGTTTATAATAATTAAACGGATGTCGTTTAGGCTTAGAATTGATCGAAATCGCAAAAATACGGAATTTGGACAAAATCAATAGAGCCCACTGATGGCGCCCTCGACGCCACTGACGGCTGGAATTTCCCGAGACTAGGGTTAAAAATACAATAGAGCGCGCCGACGGCGCCATCGACCCCGCAGTCGGCGGTATCGCAAAAATACCTCTTTAACTGCGATTTTGACAGGTCAACCGCCACTATTCATCATCCCCTTCCTCCTAAAAATGCCATTTTTGAATTTGGGCTTGATAGATCTTGGATTGGGAGATGATTTCAAGGCTTTGGATTAGGAGACTATTTCAAGGCTTTTTGACACCGAATTTGATCTTCTTTAGGTAAGAGCTTCACTCCAAGCTAAATATATTTGATTTTCACCATGTATTTCTTTCACATTGAGGAAACTTGAAAAATTGAAAATGTGAAGAAAATATTAGAAGAAATTCATGGATCTTAATGTTGAACTCTTTGAATTACCATTGGAAGCCATTATTTACATATTAGAAGTGATTTTTGAAAATTTTATTTGATTTGATTAGATTAAAAATGGCTCCATGTCAAAAGAGAAGATTTGAGTGTGACGATTCACGCTTTGTCAATGTGATGGCTCAAACTCGATTCACTTCGATACTTCAAGAAAAAAAAATGTATTCAAGATCGAGTTTTTGAGAGCCCGGGAGGAGAAATTGAACAGGTTATTTTAGAGTGGAAGTGGGAGAAATTTTGTTACACCACCAATAAAGCCGATGCAAATGTGGTGAAGGAGTTCTACGCCAATGTGATTTATGCTGAAGATGGAATCGTGCAAGTGTGTAGACTTCGTGTGGAATTTACCGCCGCCCACATTAACACTTTTTATGAAGTCCCAGATTCTTACATTTGCCACTATGAATCATTTAGTACAATGGAAGGCCCCCTCAATAATTTGATTAACTTTCTCACTAATGGGAAAGGAATGTGGAAGATAAAGCAGCGAGAATGGGTAAAATTTTCTGCTTCCATGTTAAATATCACCTCTAAGGCGTGACACTATTTTATTTCCTCTACTCTGTTACCGACTTACCACCATAGTGAGGTAACTAGAGATAGAGCTATTCTAAATTTCGGTATTCAGAATAACAAAATTATAAATGTGCGGAAGATTATTTTCAAGAATATATTGACTACGACAAGGAGTGAGACTAGTGGAGGTCTAGGACATCCTGGACTTATTTATGCACTTTGCCAACTTTCTAGAGTGGAAGCTGGAGATGAAGAGTGGGTTTACCTTATGAAACCCATTAGTAAATCAAATTTGAAAACTTATGTATCTCATGAGAAATGGAGAACTGGAAGTAGGAGTCAGGAACCTTCTACTAGTAGAGACGTTCCCTCTACAAGTTATGACCCTCCTCCTCCTTCTAGCTCCCCTACCTTAGCAGATTTGATGAATGAGTTGACCTTGCAGCGGGAGAGCATAGATTTGATAAATGATAGGATTGGTGGTTTAGAACGCCGACATGATTATGATATTGAGTACCTGCAGAGGCATTCTGATTTTGAGATAGCCTATTATGATGCTCAGGCCCGACACTATAGAGGAGAGCCTGATGTTACATTTCCTGAATGCCCCCGATATACTCAATATCAACCCAATCCACCTACTGATCAAGGAGACGATGAAATAGTTTAGGATTTTGATATTTAGAATTAGATTGATGTACTTATGTTTGTATTTTTGTTTATTTTTATGTTATGTAATCTTTTTATGAGAAAAATGAATGAGTATGTAATTGGACTTTCATTTAGTGTACTTTGTGGATTGTAATGTGATGTGATATTTATTTTCATTTTAGTATTTTTGTCTTTTATTTAATATTGTGGTTGTGTTAGGAAATGTTGTGTTTGTTTTAGTTATATACTTGTTTCAAAATTTCATTTCCTA
>NW_018165456.1:237194-252239 GCF_001263595.1 Phalaenopsis equestris | reverse complement strand
TATTTACTATGATATTTATCTAAATCAAACTTATAGTGTTTCTGAATTAAAATATTACTGCAGTAGATCATAACTTTTATATAGAACTAAAATTACTTGAGGACAAGTAAAAGTTAAGTTTGGGGGATTTTGACCAAAGGAAAATAGGTTGAGATTTTCATACCTCTTTTATACTGTTTTTAATGTTATTGCACTTTAAAGAAAGGTATTTTTGATGTTTTGTTGCAGGAATGATGAATTAGGGTTATACAAAAAGGAGTATACAAAGAAGGAGCAAATTTGGAGCAAAAAGGACCAAAATGTGGAGAATTACACTAGGGCGCCGACGGCGGGATCGACGGTTATGTGACATGTACAATGGATAAGGCCGGATTTTGGAGGGGTGCGTAAGCGACCCTTGGGAAAACTCATCCACATCTTTAAAGAGGAAATTTTGGCCAAAAATTAAGAGGGGGAGATACTTTTGGAGACTTTCGGAAGCTTGGAAGCTATCAAAAAGTTCCAATAGTGTGTAAATATTGTGAGGAATTCTTCGAGAGATTGTAAGAATGGCGGGGGAGGAGTGAGAGGTTTCTTCCTCCTTGCTACTTCGCAGAGGAATTCTGTGTGCTGTAAAGAAAGGAAAAGATTCAGAGGAACTTCGAGGAGTGTTCTTGGGGAGAAATTTAGAGATAAATTATTTACTTATTATAGTTTGTATGGCTTTGATTTTATATACGAATTCCAAGTTGTGTTTTGCTTTCGCCATGAGTTCTGAGTAGTTTTCTCTATCTTTCTCCTTATCTCGAGATTTGTGAAATAGTGATTTGAATTGGTGAAGCCATAAAAAATGTTTAAGAAATTATGATGATCTTTTCACTTCGATCTTAATTTACTTTCAATCTGACCAATTGATTTGTTAAAATATGTTGAGTTTGCAACTTAAGTTAAGATTACATCCAAGATTCAGGGAGATCAAAGCCCTTGGAAGTTGGGTGCAAATAAATAGGGAAATATTACTATCAGGCGTAGAATTGGAGATTTTAGAGTGACAGACTAAAATCACCAATTCGGTCCTATCATTTGGGTGCTGATGTGTAGATGTTAGCCCTCAGGTGAGGGGAACGTGGGAGCTCCGAATTGAGAGTCGGTATCCTCCCAACCTAGCCGCAGATTCAGTAAATAAGCGTAGGATTAGTCAATGTTTTTTATTCCTGGACCAAAGGGTAAAGAATAGGTATGCTCCTATTTGGCACAATATAAATTGAATGCCTGGACCAAAGGGTAAATAATAGGTATGCTCCTATTTGGTGCAATATAAATTGAACTAATTCATTTTATCCATTCACTATAATTTCTTGGCAAGGAGAAGGATGCTTTCTTATATATTGAGTATCACAATTAAATGTTATTCCCTATAATTAGTTATTATTCAAACTATCTACTTATTTCAATTGCCTATTAGTGACAGATAAGCAACTTGAATATCGTTGTAGTTGAAGTATTATTTTTTATTAAATCTTAGTTCGTAGTATTATATTTCTCCCTGTGGGATCGATATATAGGACTCCATTAGAGCCCTATATTACTTGAGCAATACGTATACTTGCGTTGATAATTCAACTTTAACATTATTGAATATTATATCTATACATCTTTATTAAATCAAACATATATATATAAAGTTGCTGTCAAGTTTTTGGCATCATTGCTGGAATTTAAATCTTCTAGTAGTGTCATCAATTTCTTGTAATTGTTGACTTACAAAAAAGGTCAGTCAATAACCCACATATATATTAGGATTTCATACTCTTAACATCATTATAAATGTGATGATCATGGGATCTGACACAAATTAAATGAGTTATTCACGAAGAATCAAATTATTGATATCTTTCAATTATTGTGGACTTGACTGGTGAATTTGTTGTGCAATAGATGAATTATCTAAAAGAACAAATGATGGTGACGATAAAGGCTTTGAATAATGTGTCGATAGATGTTTTACATGTCCATCTACCATCTACTTCTCAAATTAGAAGTGCACAAAAGAAGAGATTTAGTAGCTACAATAAGGAGAATGCAAACTTTTAGTAGAGAACGATGAGACGTAGTGTCTTGATAGTGTGGATTCCTCTTTTTTTTACTATGGGAGAGAGGATGCAAGACGTTGCTTGCAAGAGATGCAAAGAGAATGCATTCAATAGAGAGGTTGTTGAAGTGGAGATGCTAGGGAAATTCAAGATTTTAGCTTTAGAATATAAAAGAGGTGGATTAGATCATTTCAATCATATGACATCAATTGAGTTAGTCGTATGTCTATCATGAATTAATAACCTTCCAATATATCTTCCATTCTTTATGAATCTCAAATAGTCCACCCGTTGTTAGTTTTACAAAATTCTAATTCGTAATCATCTCATACTTTAAGTTCATATGCACAATTGTTAGAGCTGAAATATTGCATAAGAGTTTGCAAACTCTATTGCAAATTCAAGTGCTAGAAGAATCATTAAGGATTTTTATCCATTGATATAAAGAGAGGTTGGAGGTTACTGTTCTTCAACTAGCAGTCATGTCACTCAAGCACAAGGCTTAAGAGAGATTTATCGCACTACTCTATTGGGCTACAACATTTGCTTAGCAACATTGGAACAAATCAACAAGTGGAATTTGCTATGATTTTCCATGCTTCAAAGAAGCAGGAGTTTACCTTGTTGAATATGTAAAAACAAACTTTAAGAATGATAACCTCATCCCTCTGAGGGGCAAACTCACGTCAAAAAAGGTAATTTAAACAACAAATAGAGTTCAGGTTGCCACCTCCCATTTATCATGATAGCTAAAACTTCATTAGAAGTCTCGACAGTAGGAATCATTCAAGCCATCCAAAATAAAAAAAAAATATATATTTTTTTTCTAAGATTGGCAACAACAAAAGCTAGAGGTAGGTTGCTCGAATATTGTATATAGCACAAAGATCTTGATCACAACATATAGATTGTTGAAATTTGAGAAATTTGATTAAAGAATTAATTAAAGTAAAAAAAAAGTGGTCATCATGCCTGAGGCGAGCATAAGGAGACAAGGGAAAGCACTTGTTGAAGGATGTAAGGAAACTTCTTGCATAAAATATCTGCATTAATGAAGTGTTCCTTTAAATCGTTTAAGGAGACAAACCATAAGCTATATGTCATTCTAGCCTCTAAAAACATTGCTTTGGTGAGGTGAACTTGGCAAGTTCCTCTTGGCCATCGGTTTCTAAATAGACACCCATTATCTTCACTAATGTTGGTTTTCCTCCAAATGATGTAGTTATGGTCACTACATTGATCACAAACTATCAAATCAACAATGTCCTAACAAACATAAGAAAATTTAATAAATATAATCTTCAAGAGTGTTTATGACAAGATAAGCTTGGGTTCTTAATCCTCACATTAGGCCATTGTTTGGCTTTTTAGAGAAAGATAGAAAATTGCTAATTGTCATAGAATTAACTATAACTTGGGGATAAGATAATAAGAAATTCATAACAGTGATTAATTTTATTGTAGCTGATTTGTCAGTTATGCAAAATGTAATCTTTTGCCAACTCTTCTTGAATAGCTTCTAAGTCATCGTCTCAACCTATCATGTTATTGTTGACCTTACTTTTGGCTAACTTTAATTCAATCAAGCCCCTAGCCTCTCTCTCATAGGCTTAGGACTCCCTGCTAGTGCCACCTAAGTGATTTGTAGCTCCATGTTGGCTGGCTCTAGGAGAGCTCTAATTGAACCCTAACTCAACTCATGTGGTTGAGAGTATAGTGATTAGTTGAATTTTGAATAAAGGGAGCTCAAGTTTAGTTAGGTTAGGCTCAGCCTTAAGGTGGCTTATGTGGTTTGCTTAGCCCAAATCAAATTCAAAATTGAACCTAAATTTAAGATTAAATTATTCTGAAGCTAATTTAAATTAAAATCTAACTTAATCAAACATGAAACCAAATTAATTTTAAAGCCTAATTAAATCAAAAGCAAACTCAAGAAAACCCAAACTTAGATTAAGTTGGCTTAAGCTATAATTAAAATCAAGTTAAATTGTGAAGTTAGACATAACTTTATTAGACTATCCCTACCCTAAATATGGTTCGAGATAAATTTAAGCTAAAATTTAAACTAGCCTAATTCAAGCGTAAGTTGAACATAAGTCTAATTAAAGCTAATTTAAAATTACATTATCTAACCTTAAAGTCTAATTTGAACCCGATCACATTGATGCCCAAAATAAATTTTGAGATAGGTCAATCAATCATGCAAAGATGAGTGTTTTTTTTTTGTTAAAGAGCTCAAATGGCTTCGCATTTTATTTCATCAAAAGGGAAAAATACAAAGAAATAGGCCCGAGGAACCTATCCACACCCTATACAATTCACTCAAAACAAAACAAAAATCTTAAGTTCCTCCACCTCAAAAGAAAAAAAAAAACAATGCACACAAAACAAATAAAAGAAAATATAAACACCCAACAAATGAAAAAACAACGGTCAACAAAAACTAGAAATAAGATCCATAATAGCCAATTTTGAAAGAGTTGGAGGCACCATAGTGGAAACAACAGTAGAATTCCCATGAGCACTTGCTTTAGCCGCCCAGTTAGAAGCCATATTACCTTCCCGCTTAATATGCAACCATTGAATATCCATATTTTTAGATAAAAATAAAATATTTTTCATTTGATGACTAATACTACAATGATGTTTAATATGAAACCTGCAAGATTACTAAAGAATAAAAGAAATATTTCTATAATAATATGTTGCCAACCAAACCTTCGAGCAACACGTAGAGCAAAAACAGCTGCATCCGCCTTAGCTACTAAAGGAAAATTTGAAAAAAAAGCAGCCATAAACAAACAAATTATAAAACCCAAAGAGTTTCTATAGATGCCACCCACTCCAACTGAATTAAAACTCCAGCTACCATCCGTATTGATTTTAATGAAAAGTGCTTTTGGTCAGCACCATAAAGTTCTAATAGGTCTCTTAAACAGTTTAACAACAGACAACTGTAAAGAACGAAAAACTCCCAATAGTTTACCAGTACCCTAAAGTTAGGAGAAAGCATGACTCTTCTTCATATAGTTTAACACCATACCAACCGTATGATTAATGTTCGACAGCTCTTTACCGTGCTTGGTATTATTACGTGCCATCCAAATAAAACAAAATATAATAGCAGGCACATTGTGAAAAAAGGAGAGTCCCAAACTACTCTAATCATTGTAAATGGCTATAATGCTAACATAACTTCCCCAATTCTTATTAATATGAAGATAAAACAAAACCATCCCCCATATTTCATAAGCAAAATGATAATTATGAAAAATGTGCGTAACACTTTCTTCATCAGATTTACAAAAAAAGCAACGTGAAGAAAGACAAAGACCTTTCAATTTCAAAATATCATCAGTGAGTATAAATTTATTAAGCACTCTCCAAACAAAAAAAGAAATGGATAGCTTCACTCAACTATTCCAATTCCATTTCAAATCCATACCATGGTAATTTTGAATTGATTTAGCTAGGCTTGGAAGTAGAATCTACAATAGCATTTTTAATATTAGGCATATCACGCATATCTTTATTAATAGGAAGAGAAGAAATAAAATTTGCACCTGTAACATTAACCAGTGTAACCAATTCCTCTTGATTCCAACTATTATTGATCCAAAGATCAGAAATAGTAATATTGATAGGGTGTGGACCCCCATAGAGATCAAACAAAGGGCCCTTACCAACCAATCTTCATACCAAAAGGAAACATCACTTTTGCCAACATCTCAAAAAATAAGATCCTCCATTTTTTTATCAACTTTCACAATTGCACGCCATATGAAAGAATCATGATTACAGCTAGAAACATTTAAAGGATGTTGAATTTTACAATATTTAACAAACTATAAGGAAGCCCATAAGGAATTGTTAGAACGGAATCTAAACCACAATTTCACAAAATTAATTTCAATATAATCAGATAAGCTATGAAAACCAAGACCTCCTTTGTCCAAAGGCCGACAAAGTTTATCCCAACTTTTCCAATGAATATTTTCTTTCCCTTTACTATCCTAAATAAACTTGTTAAAAAGTCTTTCCAACCTTTTAACAATCCCAACAGGTATATTCATTACTTGTAAAGCATAAAAATGTAAGGAAGTAAGAATACTCTTTAAAAGTGTAATCCTCCCACCAAATGAAAGGAATTTATTCTCCTAACACAGAATTCTTTTCTGAATTTTGTCAACAAGATCCTAGCAAAGACTATTTCTTTTCAAGCCTTTATGCAGATTAAAACCTACGTAAGATAGAGGAAGAGAAGCCTTTTGGCAATTAGTAATATCCATAATCCAGTTCTTCCTACTAGCCATAATAAATTTGGAGCAAAAGAAAAAACATTTGGAAGTGTTAAATTCCAAACCAGAAGTATCTTGAAATATCTGAATATGTTTCCATAATCTTTGTATAGATTTTTTGTTTGCATTTGTGAAGATGATTAAATCATCCACAAAGCAAAGATGAGAATGATCATTCCCTTATGAATATAGTTCATACTCAGATACTTAATATAAAGATCATTTAGGCCTCTTGATAAATAATAAAAAGCAAGAATAAAGAGATAAGGAAAGAGCGGATCACGTTGCTTGCTTCCTTTAGGTTGAAAAGAACCACATTTGTTACCTTTAATAAGAAGAGAATAATAATTGTTATTAAGAATTTTGTGTATAAGAGAAAAAAATTCCTGATTGAAACCAATTACCTGAAGTATATTAAGAATAAATTTCCATCGAATGAAATCAAAAGCTTTACGGATATCCATTTTGAATATCACATTACCCCCTTTGCTCTTCTTATCAATGCCCATAAGAAGTTCTTGAACTAGAGGAGCATTGTCGCAAATATTTCTATCATTAATGAAGGCTGTCTGATTAGGACATATAATATTATTAAGAATAGGCTGAAGCCTTGTAACCAAAATTTTTGAAATCACTTTATTGATAACAGTCTTAAGGCTAATAGAACGGAAAGCATCCCAAGAGGAAGGATTATTAACCTTAGGAAGCAAGACTATATTAGAGGATTTAAAATACCGAGGTAAATCAAAACCTCCAAAGAAATCTTGAATAGTAGCAGTAAAATTGGGTTGTATAATATCCCATCCATTCTTGTAAAATTCAACATTAAGCCCATCAGGCCCCGCAGTCTTGCCCCCTTCCATGTTAAATAAAATGTTTTTAATTTCTTCTAAGCATGGAACACAAGTCAGAGAATAATTATTAATATGAAGAGAAGAAGAATAAAGAGTGGAATTAATCTCAATGCCTGCAACCATCACTAGAAAATAGATTCAAAAAATATTGAATACCATCAGCTATGATCTCGCTGTGTGTAGAGATAATTCTCTCATCAGTCTTGCAAATTCTAGAAATAAAATTCTGCTTCCTATGATTACGAATGCAAGCATGGTGATAGACAGTATTACAATCTCCTTCCAGAAAATTAGTTTTAATTGTTTTTTGAGCATAAGAACTTTCTTGCATCGAAATAGTGTTATTCATATTCTGTTGTTCCCTCAATAACATTTCCAAATCCAGATTATTATTAGCATAATCGAACTCCATACCTTTCACCTTATTTTTAATATCATTAATCACTAACTGAAGGTTCCCAAAAACCTTCCATTTCCAAATTTTAAGTTTTTGCACTAAATTCTTTTGTAGCTTCCATAATTAAATCTCAGCTTTTCCTTTTCCATCCACTTTCCAATTATCCTAAAGAAAATGAGTATAATTATCATGAAGCATCCACATATTGTAAAAGTGGAAGGTATATTTTAAAACATTGAGACCATCAGTGATTTGAGGAAGAATAGGAGCATGATCCAAAGCCAAAATAGCCAAACGTATCACTTTATAATGTAAGAATTCACTTATCCAATTAGTATTTGCCACAAAACGATCAAGTCTTTCAAAAATCTATCCACAATGCCAAGTAAAAGGATTTCCTTGAAAACCCAAATCAAAAAGGCTAGCCTCCATAAGAGTGTCATTAAAATCAGCAATATAACTAAGGTTAGGTTGAACACTTCCTTTCTTCTTCGTAGCGGAAGAAATAATATAGAAGTCACCACCCATAAGCCAAGACTCATTCTTAGCATCAATAAGTTTAATTAAATACCAAAGCTCTAATCTAGATTGCTTGGAGCACCCCGCACAAATAAGAAAAAGAAGAAAAGAATCCTCTTGAATATGAACCTTCAGATGCAGCATTTGATAATCATTAGTGAGGACCTCCACCTTCACAAAATCCAACCACAAGAACCATATCTTGTTATTAATATTAGCAAGATAATTAAAGAAGCCATTCTTCGTCACATTTTTATCATTGTTACACGAACTAACCATAGGATCCAGAATACAAAAAATAATTTAATTTATAAGTGCAAATCAAATGCTTCAATCCATCAGTGGCAATAAACTCAGCTATTCCTCCAATATTCCATATAAGTGTGTTAATCTTCATCGATAATAAACATGCCTTTGGTGAGCCTCATTGACAAGGCTTCGCTATTAGGATCATCCTTATTATTTGAATAAATGACAAAAGCATCTGGATTAATATAGCTAAGTTCTCTATTTCCTTTGAGTTTACGCTTTCCAGATGAGCGTTGAACTATCCAACCTTCCTCCAATTTTGATCTAGTTAGAACAAGACTATCATCCATTATAGGACCCATCGTTAAACATGTTCATTCAAAAAAAAATAGTTTCAACACTCATGGAAACCCCTACATCATTTGCTAAATTTCCTTCAACATCATGATTCCCCTCAGGATTATCCGCAATAGAGATAATCACGTGAATTCTTGGAACAACAATGATATTATTGTTAGTTTCAGTATCAAGATTCATATCCGCACTAATGAATGTAGTAGATTGATTAGGCTCTAAATTTTCCGTATTAACAAACGGAATTTCTTGGTTTTGAGAGGGTTTAATATGACTCATATTCTCCACTCTTGAGTTCTTGAATTCTTTATTACCACATAATTCATGATGAGCATTAAAGAGATGAGTGAACAAATGACCGAACATCTTGCAATGAGTACAGTAACTAGGCACAAACTCCATTTCTACAGGCTACCAATATCCGTCCACTTCACTCCCAATCCAGACTAAATCATGAAAGTAAGTAGTAATATCCCTTTCGACGAGAACCCTGGCCACAGACGGTCTTGTACGATGAAGAGTAGCCATATCAAGCTTTAAAGGTTTTCCATATATCAAACCTAAAGAGAATAATATTTATTGATTAAATAAAAGTAATTTTAATCTAGAAAATATTATCCAAACCGACACAATGGGGTGCTCTTCCAATGGATTGAATTTAGGAGTTCATTTAAGGATCTCATGTGACATTTTTCAATGAAGATAACTTTCTTGGAAAAGATAGCAGTATAATCCTCCTCCTTCTGTAACTTAATCATGAGATTTTTACCATCAATAAGTCCTACTTTCCACAGACTAGATAAACCACATTCTGCAAAATATTTCCTGATAGCCTCAAATCGAGGATGAGCAAAAGTAAACTTACCAATTAAAGTAAATTTCATTGGATCTACTGTTGGGTATCTACTGACATCTTAGTATCATTCTCTTGAAGAATTAGCACCAGTTTACCATTTTTCTTTGAAGCTTTCTTCAATAGCCCATTCACATCACTTTCAACCAACTGATCTGTAAAAGAAGAAGGAAAAAGTACATCTATCAAAGGTGGGTTACGAACTGTAACCACATCCTTATATGATAAAAAGGTATTACAAATCAGGGAAGCCATCCAAAAACCTAGAAGATGCAAATATGAGTGTTGATCAAGTACTATACAGATAACGAGTCAGTGAATTGATCCCATGGGAAAAGGGACAAAATCTTTCTAATAATGTAAGCTCGAGTGTACTACACTACTGAATCTAGCTCAAAGTGAACTTAGCGCAATACGTAAAGATCTAAAAGTCCTAAAAGAAGTAGTAAATAGAACATCAAACAAAAATGGAAGCAACAGAAAAGGCTGAGAGCAACTTTGAGTCTTTCAGAGATGGTGAGGCTCTTGCTCCTATGATATAAATATAGTGTTCTTTCGATGTTTTTTTTTTATGTGTTCCCCTACATGATAGTTGAAAACCAAGAATTCTTCATTAGCCAATGTGTAGATAATAAGAAGAATTAAATATCATATTACATATAAAAGACTAAAACATGCAGTGTTTATAAAGATTTGTCTATCCCCCTATTTAGGTTGTAATTCCCTAATGACAATATGTTTATTTCACAAGGCTATTTGTTTCACTAGGAGATGGTTATAAAAAGTAGATCATAAGAAGTTTTAGCAATATAATTGATCAGATTATTAGTAAATGAAGATCAAATTTTAAAACATCAACCATGGAAATTCAAAGGTGCAAAAAGCATTTATTGGGAAAACTCATAGTAAAAATAATGAGGAAATCCCTATCCTTACATCACAAGAACATGAAAGCAAATTAATTATGAGATATGAGGTAGAGAAACATGGGAGATTTCATTACAAACATTAAAAAACTAAAGGCAAGAAAGTACACAAAAATCTTTAAAAAAACCTTTCATAAGTATAAAATCATGATAAATAGGGAAGAAAACATGGTATTTAAAGTAGAGAAATCATATGAATTTAGATCATATAAATTTTCCTAAACTTACATATTACTTACCCTCAAGTAAACTCATACTTAATTGGGACTAAAAAATAATGTTCATTGCTCTCATGTAGGTCTTTCTGATTCTCTAACAGGAATATATAATTGTAATGGAAAATATGCAAAAATCATTTTAGGGTTGGATTATTATTAATTTCCAAACCCTAGCCTGGTCTTTAATTTTTCTCTTTTAGAGTCTAGGCAAATCTCAAAACTCCTAATAATTATAATTTCAAATTTTCCATTTCCGAAAGATATTTTTAAGTTAATTAATTTTCAATCAAATAGCTAAAATTCCTTAACTTTTCCTGAATATAATATTTAAGATTTTTATTAAAAAAATTTTAACTTTTATTAATTAAGAAAACTTGACATCACGTATGATTTTTCATGCTCAATCGTAACTTTATTTTCAAAAATTATTGGGCACTTATTTTTCTTTTGATTTTTTTTAATAATTACCATGCATATTTTTATCCTTCTCTTTTTAAGCCTAAAAATATCTTTAATTTTACTGAGAATTACTATATCTGGTTGAAAGTATTTCTTTTAATGATTTTAAATATTTAATCTCTCTTAAAATGAATTCCATAATTTTAAAGTTCATTTAAAATTTAAAATCAATTAAATTATTTGATGTGAAAATTCAAAGCATTAATTATCCTTAGTGACTTACTTCTGTTGCATTACACCTTTTTAATTAATCTAAGACCTTTTAGGATTTGGATAAAAGTTATTAAAATGAAGGATTAAGTAATTATAAAATTAATTCTAACCACCCTTAATCAATATTTACATTTCTAATGAAGGTTTTATCTAATGTAGTTAAATTATTTAGCTTACCATCACAATTTACTATTCTAAAGTACAGTCAACAACTTAAATATGTGACTTACTCTTAAGCAAGTGCACATACATAACTCCCACCACTAAACTTAGTTTTTATCATATAAATGTCAATATGAGAAAAATGCAAGAATACAAAGTAGATAGTGTTCTTGACCTCACTTTTTTTGAGATTTAGTCTTTCTCTCTTAGAAGCCTAGGATCTAGCCATAGGACTTTTCTGCTGACTATTTATAGAGAACTCACTATTATAAATTCTATATGCCTCTTTTCTCTCTTGAAGTTCCACATATTGGCTCTAACCTCTAGCACTTAGTAGGTGGAGCCAACATGAGGGAGCTAAAAAAGAATCCCCATAGTTCTGTTTCGGCATTACGGTAAACCCTGGGTGGTGTGGTTTTGGTCAGTCTTGCACACACACACTTGAACCCCTCACCTTCACTCACAACCTAAAACCCTTAAACAAGCATGCTTAGCCTAGTTCCTCACTCTCTTGGAAACTCATGTGGATGTTCACCCAAACCCTTAGCCCTAGGTTAGGGTTTGACTAAGACCAACTCATGGAGGATCTAAAATGGGAGTTCCCTTGGTTTCATGGCATCAAAAGGGTAATTTTATGATTAGCATCTTCAACTAACCCCAATTCTACCCAATATCCTAATTGTGCCCTCTTGCCCCCAAAAATTTCTCAAAATTACCAAATTGCCCCTGAAACCCTAATCTTTCCAAAATTACCCATATCCTAAAATTTTATCAAAAAATCACCTCAAACCATTTCAAATCACCCAAACTAGCCAAAAAATAAAAAAAAAATCTAAAATTCCCAAAATATCCCTAACATTCCCAAAATTACCAAAATGCCTCTCATGGTCCAAAAATTCCTGATGCGCGAAAACTTGGAATTAAATTAATAATAAATATGCAATGTAACCCAAACAATAATGTAACTTTAATGAAAATAATTAATCTTTAAAACCTCTTCTAAACTCCCAATTTCATTTTATACATAACACAAGTATACGTATCGTTCAAGTAATACAGGACTCTAATGGAGTCCTAGATATCGATCCCACAGGGAAACTGAAAATATATATAAGCTAACTATTAATATTCTATTCTTAAATAAAAATAAAAATAAAAATAAAAATAAAGTAAATTATGAAGTTTGAAGTTAAACTACTCAAGTGAAATGCTACTAAATATGCAAATGTAGGACTACAACAGTTAAGTTAAACTAGATGCTAAACTTTCAAAAGTAAAATTGCTGAAATAAAACAAAGTTTTTGTTGACAAAAAGTTCAAGTATGAGAAAACACCATTCCACGTTCCAATGAAAATATGACTTGTGAAGAAATTAAAATCATTTGAAAATTATATTTAAAAACTATTTTTTAGCCAAATAAGAGAAATCCTATTCTCTACCCTCTTCCAAGCGCTATAAAGAACATTGATTAATCCAGAGTTTTATCCCTAATTTTATGGTTAGGTTGGGAGGATACCGACTGTCACTCCAGAGCTCCCACTACTCCCTCACCTGAGGGCTAACATGCTCGCATTATTTTCCAATTAACTGATCTAAATTAGGGATTCTGTCACCTTAAAATCTTCCAATTCTACATCCAACAAAGTATATTTCCCTATTTATTTGCACCCAATCCCATGGATGACATACTCTCCCTGAAATCGAATGTGATTCTCCCTTTATTGTAGAAATCATATCCCCTTTTTAGAACATATGTTTCTCAACACATTTTAACAATTCACTTGGCCAGATCAAAAGTAAATAAAGATCAGAGTTCAAATCATCACAAATTATCAACATTTAAAACCATAGAAAACAAAACCAATTCTTCACCCAATTCTTGAAAACAAAACCAATTCTTCACAAAACCATTTCTTCAAAGTAAGGAGAAAGATAAAGAAGACTATTCAAAATTTATGAGAAGGAAACGATAAAACACGGACTTCATATAAAAAAACAAGTTTACAAATAAAAGAAATGAAAAATACAACTTCTCACAATCCTTCCCAAGCAAATCCCTAGAAGTTCTCTCCAAGCCTTTCTCTCTTTATAAGCACTCTCAATTCTCTCTTAGAAATGTAATGAAGAAGAAATCTTTCACCTTCCCTCTCCTCTTACAACCCTAGAAGAAAGTCTCCAAGCCTTTGACTTTCTCTCCCTCTTGGTTCTCCCGCCACCTATCTTTTTTTGCCCCCCTCTTGAAGTTATTCTCCAACTTGATTTTATTTTAGGTTGCCTCCTCTGAAAAGAATTTTAATTTCCCTTCAAAATTTAAAAATCAAACCTTTGAATTCAAAAGATGTGCCTCTTTGATCCAAGAGTCAAATCCCTTCAAATTAGAACCTTTCAAAGTGTCTAGATGCATTGAATCACTCCATAGGGTGTTTAGAACAAGTGTCTCTTTGAAAATTTGTGTAAAATTTGTCTCAAACCGCCTTAATTTGAAAAAGTTGAATTTGGCGCATCATGTGCCAATGCTCTGGATTTTGGCGCATCATGCGCCAATCTGGCGCATCATACGCTAGAGCTTAATTTCACCAGATTTATTGCTCTATCTTTTTGTCATTTTTGCTCCAAATGCCTAAAAATGGTATACCTGCAACAAAAACACAAAAATAACTTTCTTTAAAGTGCAATATCACCACTTTCTTTAAAGTGCAAAAATAACTTTCTTTAAAGTGCAATATCACCAAAAATAGACAAAAAAATGGTACTTAAAGTAGTATATTATTTTTGTGTATCTAAATCCCCCAAACTTAAATGTTACTTGTCCTCAAGTGACACTTTTATTACATAAGAGCATATGAATTTAGGATAAAGATTAACTTATGACTTCTATACTTTAGTTCAATAAATAGAATAACAAAAATTAAGAAAAGCCTTTAATAACTTAGGTTCAAACTCCAAGTCTAGGAATATCTAGTAATCAAATTTAAGATTTTTGAATCTCTATTCATTTCAAGAAGAATTGCAATTTGTCATGCTAAGGAAATTTAGAACATTCATGTGAAAAAGAACTTCATGAATACTTTACTAGGAATGTTACTAATACTTCAATACAAGTTTAGAAAGTGTAATAAAGCTGCTTCCTTAAATTGATTCAAGTGAATCCAATTTTTGATTAGGCATCTCCTCAAGCTTCTCCTCAACCATTTTTTTTTCTTTTTCTTCCTTTTTTTTTTCTCTTTTAGGTTCTTTCTAATCTTTTTTTTTTCTTTTTCCTTCTTTAGATGAGGATTATTATATCTGGATAGCCTTTAATAGTTTTGAATTCCACATTCCTTTTTCTTAAAGTTAAAACTCCACACCTCTCATTACTTAATAAAGTCATACTAGTTTATGATTTTTCATAAAGCTTCATTCCTTTCTTCTTAAATGAAACTCTAAAAATGAAACTCTAAAATTCATACAATTTTCCTTTACTTAAAATA
>NW_018165456.1:236470-237155 GCF_001263595.1 Phalaenopsis equestris | reverse complement strand
CTATCATACCAAATATCTTTAACTTTAGAAACATTTTGACCGTCTAAGATAGAATATTATTAAAAACTTTTTATCTAACTTTACTATAATATTTATAAACATAAGTATAGTCATTTAAAGTTAAATCTTGATATCCCGGACCATGTTAAATTAATTTTAAGAAAATATAGTTACTTAAGGACAAATAAAATTTAGTTTTCTCCATTTCAAAAGAAATTTTTCTTTCACCTGAAACTTAAATTTTTAAATGATTTTTAAAAAAAAAATATTTTAGTACAAAATTTTAGTTAGTGAAAGAAAACAGTAAATGCATGAAAATAAAAACTAACTCATAGAGGATTTCTGAACATGAAATTAGTTTTGTATACTGCAGGTACTAATTGTAAAACTACATATAATATTTTAAGTATTAAATAAACCATAATATATTCTAAAGAATTTGTTGGGAATTAAAACATAAATAATAAAACTGAAAAACAAAAACTGAAAATACTAAACATTCAACATGCTCAAACCGAAAATACTAAAACTAAAACTGAAAAGTAAAAAGTCTACTATTACTATTACAAATTATAGGTCCACAACACAACATAAAAAGCTTAAATCCAACAAGTCTCAAATGAAAGTGCAACACAGTATAAAAAAAATACACAAACAACACATAATATTAAATCAAACTTAAACT
>NW_018165456.1:210636-236370 GCF_001263595.1 Phalaenopsis equestris | reverse complement strand
CAAACCCCACACCAAAAATAGTGCCGACAGCCTCTTCATCTTCATCAAGAATGGGAGCATGGAGAACAAAGCTGGGGCAAGCAAGAAAGTTCACATGATGTTCACCCATGAAGTGTCTAACCATATCATTTTGAAAATCTATATCATACTGAACTCTCCTCTGCTGATATTCATCATTATATGCATTCCTTTCTTTTATCTCTCCCAACTAAGTCTATATGTTAATGATATCATATTGTTGAATCATGAGCTGGTCTATAATACCTTCCAATGATGCAGAACTAGAAGTAGATGCCTCTGCAGCATGTGCAGAGGGCTTATCCCTTCTTCCACTTCTAGACTCAACAAATGATTCTACTCTTTGAATCATGTGCCTCCTAATTGGATTATAAGGTTGTAATCTCTCTTCATTTCTATGGGATTCAACTTTGATTGTTCGCATAAAGTGAAAATTAGGGAAGGATATCCCAAGCCTCCAGCAGTAGCACTACCAGCAATACTCTGAGTGTGATGAACTATAAGCACACTAACTAATATTTTCTTCATGTTCTGAATGCAATAGTTTAACACAACTCGATCCTTTGTAACATCAACAAGATGATTTGTAGGTAAAAGTCTGGCAGAGATGAAGTGAGGCCATACTTTGGACTGAACCGTCAACATGGAAGCGGGGAAGTTAACTATTTTGTTATTCTTTATCTTCCACTCCCCTCCTCCATCAGTCAGAAAGGAAATGAATTCTTCTAGTGATGAATTAGTGATAACAAAAGCAGCATATTCATCATGGAAGACATTCCTCAGCCCATATAACACATTACTCCTTTCAAAGGTAAACTCAACTTGCATACCTCTCACCAAAATATGATCTTCCGTAGTGAACCTAAGTTTTGTGTTGAACTCTCGAACCATCGGAATGATCCCTACAACAGTGAAGTAGCAAAATCGCTCCCAATTTCTGGTGAGAATCAACCTTTCAACCTCACCTCCCAGGCTTGTAAATGCCCTTTCCTGGAGATCAATCTCTGGGTCTCAATTTATGTATTGTAATAGTGTTGGGCCTTGAAATTAATAAACTTTTGAGCATCATATTCGCCCGACGTTCTTCCTCTTTTTGTACGAGGAGCCATCGGAGATTCTACAAAAATCTAAATAAATTACTAAATCGCAAATCTAACTCCCTAAGCAAGATCATTTGGTGAGAAACTTTTCATCATGAGTTTTCTTCAAGCATTTTCATCAAAAATCCCATTTTTTGGATCTCCCAAAATCCATGGTGAACATAAAAAATTTCTAAGTTAAAGTGACGCTCTTACCAAAGGAAGATGAAATATATGATTTTTGCCCTCCAAATCCTTCTCCTTAGCCCGCAATGTGATGCCCTCGACTAAAGGTGATGCCCTAGACTAAAGGTTGGAGGTGGAAGATCACCAAGCGGCAAAAATAGAGGTTTTCATGCAATTTCATGGGGTTTTCAGGAGCCATCTGGCGTGTTCAGGCGCATCCTGCACCAAGGCTCTGTAAGTTGGCGCATCATGTGCCAGAGCGTATTTTTGCTAGATCTCAGTTTCTGTGGAAATCTGCTCCGTACAGCTTTACGTGAACCTTTATTTGACTCAAATAAATCTTTTTAAGTATAATTAAATATCAAACTAACACCAATTTTTTACAATCAACACAAAACTCATATTTATATATGAAATCCGCGTTATTACAAACTAACATTTTTCAAGCCAACACATAACAAATTTAGTGTTCTAAAGCAAACCAACATTCTAACAATGAAATCTAAACATCAAACTTCAAAGTAATAAACATAGATAGTGCAACAAATAGAAAGTAAAGGTAATCTAACGTAACATACTAAAACAAACAATACTAGGTAAAACATTCCATGCTTAACTAAAATTTAAACATCTTCTTCACTCTCGTCCTCTTGGATATTTCCCATAGACTGGTAGTGCACATACAGATTGTAGAAGGGCATAAATGAAAATTCATCAGTTTAACATTCCTCCTCAATCCACACAAGCTTCTTGAACATACATATCAAACCATCTTCAATACGCCCTGTATGTTCAAAATGTTCCTTGAGTCTCCAATCCAAGTGATCTAGCTTTTCAGAAATATTCTCAATTACATGCATAAGATTATGCACCTCTTTTTCTATCTTCTAAATTCTCTTTGAAAGTGCACTCGAGTTGTAATATGGCTGAATAGGTGATGAATTCTGGGATCCTTGATCCATTAGTACACTCATATCATTTTCATCTCCCATTCCAATGCAACTGCAGTGGATTTTAGGATCCATCGGCTTCCAAAGCAGTAGTACTTTCTCTCAACTTTCATAAGGTACTTGCGATTGACTGCAGAGTTGGAAAATAATAGATGGATGTCCCATTCAAATTGCAGACCCATTCACGATCAAACCCAAAACTATTTTACAATTATGGCTCCAATATCAACAGGTTTTCCAGTTTGAATACAGTAGTTCAGGATAACACTCTCCTTAATGCACTCTCCTGGATAACACTCTCCTTAATGTCCTTAGTAATTTTCATAGTAGGAAGTAATTTTGAGGAAATGAAGAAATTCCATGCCGTTGAAGTACGATTTAACAATGATGCAGAGAAACTCACATTTCCATCATCTCGGGCTTCCCAATTAGCATCTTCATTCGTAAGGTAACGATAGAGTTCATCCATGTTGTCTCTTATAGGGGTAAAATTTGCATAGTGGCAGACAGACATGTTCTCGATCATAAACATTTCGTTGATTCTCGAAGGAGTGAACTGCATAAACCTACCTCACACGTAGATCATTCCTTGGTTGATCCCTTGAAGAACGTAAAATTCTTTCACCACGGGGATGACTACAGTGCTAGTGGTGTAGCAAAGAACTTCCCAACGCCTCTACGCAATTACTTCTTCGACTCGAGTGTTCGGCGTGTTGAATCCTCGATTCATAAATTCCCTCTCTTTAATAAGCCTCTTCTTCATTTTAACTCGATCATGAAACTTCTGTGCGTCAAAACTGATAACTTTCTTTGGTTGAAAATTCCAAATCTAGTGGAGTTTTTAGAGTGGGAATCCATAGTAGTTGAAATGTGGTGACTCTTCCCTCATTTCCCCCCCCTAAAATATGTCTTGGAGTCAGTTTTTAGGAGTTATTTGAAGCTCTACTGCCCAAAAACCCCCAAAAACCACCATTTGAAATGTTTTAAGTCATTTTCATCTCCGCGGCGCATCATGTGCTGATCTAACACATCATGCTCCAGCTCTCTGGAATTCGACACATTATGCGTCAATCTGGCGCATCATGTGCCAATTCTAAAATTTTGGTTGTTTCATTTTTGATGAAATAAATTCTCAGTCTCTTCACAACATTATACAAGTAAAGATGTTTCTAAACATTTTTCTCAAATACATGGATTACATAAAGAAATAAACATAAACATACATATAAGATTTTAAACAAAAAACTCAAAAATCAAAGTAAAAAATGATACATATGGGTTGTCTCCCATAAAGTGCTTGGTTTAATGTCGTTAGCCCAACATTCCCAATCCCATTATGGGTGATCCAACATGATAGTCTCTTTAGCATTTGGTCTTCAACCATCAAAATAAAGTTTCAATCTATGCCCATTCACTTTAAATATTCTTCAAGTTTTGGGATCTTCAATGTTGACAGCTCCATAGGGATAGACTTTTATAACTCTGAATGACCCTTTCCACCTAGACTTCAATTTTTGAGGAAAAAATTCAATCTTGTATTATATAATAAAACTTCCTGTCCAGGTTCAAATTCTCTTTTTACTATCTTTCGATCATGCCATTCTTTCATTTTTTTCTTTATAAATCATCGCATTATTGTAAGATTCATTTCTAATTTCTTCAAGCTCATTTATTGCAATAATCTTTTCTCACCAGCTTCTTTTAAATTGAAATTAAATTCTTTTATTGCCCAATAAGCTTTATGTTCCAATTCAACTGACAAGTGATAAATCTTCCCAAAAATTAATCTATATGGGGACATTCTTATAGGTGTCTTATAAGTTGTTTTGTATGCCCATAATGCAGTATCTAATCTAATAGATTAAACTAATTTGTTAGGATTAATATGCTTCTTCAAAATTCTCTTAATTTCATGATTAGATAATGTCGCTAATCCACTAGTCTAAGGATGATAAACAGTTGTAATTTTATGAATTATATTATATTTTTCCACCAATCTTGCAACTGTTGTATTTCTAAACTGAGATCCCCCATCAGTAATGATTACTCTCGGCCTTCCATATCTTGAAAAAACATTTTTAATTAAAGAAACACTCCGAGCATCACATCTAGGTAAAGTGATTGCTTCTATCCATTTTGAAACATAATTTACCGCAATTAATATATATATTTCCAAATGAAGGAATGAATGGTCCCATAAAATATAATCCCCATGCATGAAAAACTTAAATTTACAAATTAAAATTTAGAGGCATTTCATTTCTTCTAGAAATATTACCTACACTATGAAACTGGTCACATGTTTATATATATATATATTAACATCTCTAAAAAGAGCAGACCAATAAAATCCATAATGTAAAATTTTTTGAGTAATTCTATCATTACCAAAATGTCCTCCAAATTCAAAATCATGACATTTTTGCATAATATCTTGAATTTCTTTATAAGGCACACATTGTCATATAACTAAATTTTTACATTTTTTATACAAATGAGGATCATCCCAAAAATAAGATTTTGCATCATAAATGAATTTCTTTTCCTGTTGTTTTATCAGTCCATATTGTAAAATACCACCAACAATATAATTCACAATATCAACATACCAAGGTATTTTTCATCCTTTAACAACATAAAGTTGTTCATAAAAAATGTATCTTTAATCTCTCTCTCCATATCAAGTATTTCTTCATGTTCTAACCTCGATAGGTGATCATCTATTTGTTTATCAGTCCCTTTTCTATCGACTACTACAAAATCAAATTCTTGCATCAGAAGCATCCATCTAATTAATCTTGGTTTTGCATCCTTCTTTTACATCAAATATTTAATAGTAAAATGGTCAATATGCACAACACATTTAGCTCCAATCAAATATGATCTAAACTTATCAAAAGCATACACAATGGCTAATAACTCTCTTTCAATGGTGGTATAGTTAATCTGAGCATCATTAAGAGTCTTACTAGCATAATATATGACCTTGAAAATCTTATCATATTTCTGCTCTAAAACAGCTCCAATTGCATAATCACTAGCATCACACATTAATTTAAAAGGTTTCTCCCAATCCGGTGAAACAATTATAGGATCAGTGATCAATTTTTCCTTTAAAGCTTGAAAGGCCTTAAGGCAATCTTGGTTAAAGTCAAACTTTCCATCTTTTTCTAGAAGTTGCATAAAGGCTTAGTAATTTTTGAAAAATCTTTGATATATCGTCTGTAGAGTCCAGCATGTCCTAAAAAAGCTCCTAACTCCTCTTACAGTAGTAGGTCGATATAACCTAAATTTTTGCAAGATCTACTTCCATGCCATTTTTTGAAATTCTATGTCCAAGAACAATTTCTCCTGCAACTATAAACTGACATTTCTCCCAGTTCAAAATGAGAGTAGTCTTTTTACAACATTCTAGAAATTTCTCTAATTGATTTAGACATATTTCAAAGGAAGTTCAAAATACAAAAAAATCATCCATAAAAACTTCAATCCCTTTTTCAATCAAATCACTGAAAATTGATATCATACATCTTTGAAATATCGCAGGTGTGTTACATAATCTAAAAGGCATTCGCCGAAAAATAAAAGTTCCATAAGGACTAGTAAATGTTGTTTTCGTAAATGTTGTAAATGTTGTTTTCTTTTGATCCTCAGTGACAATAGGTATTTGGTGATAACCGGTATATCCATCTTGAAAACAAAAATATTTGTGCCCAACCAATTTATCCAACATCTGATCTAAAAGGGGTAAAGGAAAATTATCCTTCCGGGTGGTAGAATTTAATTTTCTATAATCTATGCATATTCGCCATCCAGTGACTTGTCTTGTTGATATTAATTCATTATGCTCATTTTTCACTACGGTTACACCTCCTTTCTTCGAAACACAGTGAATTGGACTCACCCGGAAGGATTGTCTGAAATAAGGTATATTATTCTCGAGTCTAACCATTTTATAATTTCTTTCTTAACCACTTCTTTCATCATAAGATTCAATCTCCTTTGAGAATCAATTGTTGGTTTATGTTGATCTTTCAATAAAATTTTATGCATACAGATTAAAAAACTGATTCCTTTAATATCGGTCATTGTTCATCCAGAGGCTTTCTTATATCTTTTCAAAGTTTCTAACAATTGTTGTTCTTGTGCATCAGTTAGTTCTGAGGAAACTATGACAAGTAGTGTAGTTGAATCTCTTAAGAATGCATACTTCAAATGTGTAGAAAGTGTTTTCAATTCTAGTTCAGGGGGTTTCTTAATAGATGAAATCAAATTGTTATCATTTTCTGCATGATCTAACATTTCAAATTTTTTCTGAATATATTTCAGTTATGTCGTACTCACTTCCATAGACTCATCTTGGATTTTATCCTCATCTTGATATTCATATATTCCTTTTCAAATTTTCCTTCATATGTCTTTTTGAAATATTCATGGCTTAAATACTCATTAATATCCATTCTAAAGCATTCGATCTCTTATTCTTTTGCATTCTTTTGCAGGGTATCTTTGCAGGGTATCTCATTAATTTTGTAATATTAAATGTAACCTCTTGATCACTAACTCTCATAGCTAGTTCTCCTTTTTGCACATCTTTCAAAGCTCTTCTAGTGGCTAGAAATGGTCTACCTAAAATAATAGGAATTTCTTTATCTTCCTCCATGTCTAATACAATAAAGTCCACAAGAAAGATAAATTTATCAACTTTTACCAAAACATCTTCTATGACTCATTCAGGTAACTCCTTTAGTATAGATAATCAAACGATCAACTAACTAAAGAATTACAGTTGTAGTTGAAATATCTCCTAAGCCTAACCTTCTAAAAATTGATAACGACATAAGATTAATATTGGCTCCTAAATCACATAAAGCTTTTCCATAAATTTGTTCTCCAGTAGCACAAGGAATTGTAAGACTTCCAGGATCTTTAAGTTTTTTAGGAAGCTTCTTCTGAATTATAGCGCTACACTCTTCACTGAGTGCAACAGTCTCATAATTTGCAAACTTCCTTTTCTTATTAAGTATATCCTTCATGAACTTCACATAGCTTGACATTTTTTCCAAAGCTTCAACAAATGGAATGTTTATCATCAATTTCCTCAAAATTTCCAAAGATTTTGAAAATTGATTATCTCTATGCTTCTACTTTAATCTTTGAGGAAATGGAGGTGGTGGTCTTTCTATAGTGATTTACATTAGTTTAATAGGACTTTCTGACTCACAATGAAAATCTTCACCATAATTTTTATTTTCCACTTCATCTTTTTCTATTTTAACTTATAGTTGAACTCTTTCTTCTAATTCTTTTCCACTTCTCAATTGAATAGCTTTAATTTGCTCCTTTTTTAATCTTTGGGATTTACTTCAACATAACCAAGCAATATTCCTGGAAGGCTATTACTAAGTGCAGTGGCAATACATCCCAATTGATTTTCCATGTTTCTGATTACAGCTCATATTGACTCTGTAATTGGTGTATCGACTACCCATTTATAATATTAATTCTTCCATTAATAACCTTTTCTCCTTACTCAGCAAATTATTAATTCCTGGGGGGTAATAAGGTTTATAAATATATCAACAAAACTAAATCATTAACTACTAGCAAAACTTATTTGGAGGTTTCCACTGGGTTTGTAGCATTGTTTCCCCATTATGGATTTGAAGCATTCAAGTTATTGTTACTCCAACTAAAGTTTGGATGATTCTTCCAACCAAGATTATAATAATTGCCATAAGGATTATTAGAACGATTGTTTATTACATTTAAAGTCTCATAAGAAGAATAAGATTCTATCATTTTTCTAAATGAGTTCTCCTCAAGAACAAGTGCTTTTTGAGAATAATTCATTCTATATTGATTTATCTTCTTTGATATAGCGGCTAATATATGCGCAGCAATTTGAGATGTTAAACTCGATATTGCATCAGAATCATGAATACTGGCTAGTCTTTTTTAACTTACTCCTTCAGAGGGCCATTAAAAATTATTAGTAGTCATCTCTTCAATTAAATAATATGCTTTGAATATGCTTCATTGAATGGGAATGGTTTTAACATTATTGATCCACCAGTAGCAACATTAATTATCGATCTAAGAGATCCAACCAATCCATTATAAAAAGCTTGAATTATTAACCAAATTGGTAATGCATGGTGTGGACACTTTTTATGGAGATCTAAGGAGATCTAGATCTTTAAATCTTTCCTAGGCTTCATAAATTGATTCCCCTTTAAAATGAAAAAAATATGTAATATCATTTCTAAGCTCAGCAGTTTTTTAAGGTGAGAAATACTTAGATAAATTTTTTTTATGATAAATCTCCCCAAGTTCCAATAGATCCGGGTGCTAATGAGTTTAACCACATCTTAGCTTTATCCCTCAGTGAAAAATAAAAAAGTCTAAGTCTGACAGCATCATTCGACACTCCATCATATTTAAATGTAGCACACAATTCCTAAAAACTAGAAAGGTGTAAGTTGGGATCTTCAGTTAGTGTTCCCCCAAACTGATTGTTTTGTACCATTTGGATAATAGCAGGTTTAAGCTCAAATGAATTGGCAGCTACAACAGGATTTTGTATACTCAAATGAATTTCTTCTACTATAGGATTAACATATTTTTTTTAAATTCTCTGATGATGTTCATTTTCATTTCCAGAATTATTTAAGTTGCAAGCCATTTTGTTCAATTAACCTATTTCTTTTTGCTCGAATTTTTCTAACAGTTCTTTCTTATTTAGAATCATAAGGTACTAAGTTTTTAGATTGTATACTACACATTAATAAAATAAAGCAAGTAATTTAAAAATAAACAACACACTTAAACAAGAAAATGTTCAAACTAAAGTAAAAATACTCTTTTTTTTATTTTTAAAATAAAATAAAATAACTAATACTTTCTGTTACTTCCCCAACAACGACACAAAAAACTTGATGTGTGGAAATGTTGGATTAAATTAATAATAAATATGCACTGTAACCCAAACAATAACGTAACTTTAGTGAAAATAATTTATCTTTAAAACCTCCTTTAAACTCCTAATTCCCTTCTACATATAACACAAGTATATGCATCATTTAAGTAATATAGGGCTTTAATGGAGTCCTAGATATCAATCCTACAGAGAAGCTGGAAATATATATAAGCTAGCTATTAATATTCTATTCTTAAATTAAAATAATAAAAAAAAAAAAGTAAAGTACAAAGTTTGAAGTTAAACTACTCAAGTGAAAAGCTACTAAATATGATGATGTAGGACTACAAAAGTTAAGTTAAACTAGATGCTAAACTTTCAAAAGTAAAATTGCTCAAATAAAACAAAGGTTTTTGTCGATGAAAAGTTCAAGTATGAGAAAACACCCTTCCCTGTTACAATGAAAATATGGTTTGTGAAGAAATTGAAATCATTTGAAAAATATATTTAAAAATTGTTTTGTGTCAAATAAGAGCAATCATATTCTCTATCCTCTTTCGAGCGTGATAAAGAACATTGACTAATCCAGATTTTGGTCCCTAATTTTGTGGTTAGGCTAGGAGGATATTGGTTGTCACTCCAGAGCTCCCACTACTCCCTCACCTGAGGACTAACATGCTCGCATTAGTTTCCAATCAACTGAACCAAGTTGGGGATTCTAATCTGTCACCTTAAAATCTTCCAATTCTACATTCAACGAAGTATATTTCCTTATTTATTTACACACCCAATCTCATGGATGACATATCATGGATGACATACTCTCCCATGAAATCAAATGTGATTCTCGCTTTTTTGTAGAAAACATATCCCCTTTTTACAACATATATTTCTTAGAACATTTTAACAATTCAATTGGATAGATCTAAAAGTAAATGAAGATCAGAGTTCAAATCATTACCAATTATCGACATTTAAAACTGTAGAAAACAAAATCAAGTCTTCACAAGACTATTTCTTCAAAGTAGGGAGGAGGATTAAGAAGACTACTTAGAATTCATGAGAAGGATATCATAAAACACGGACTTAATATAAAAAAACAAGTTTACAAATAAAATAAATAAAAAATATAACTTATCTCACAATCCTTCCCAAGCAAATCCATAGAAGTTCTCTCCAAGCCTTTCTCTCTTTACAAGCACTCTCATTTCTCTCTTAGAAGTGTAATGAAGAAGAAATATCTCACCTTCCCTCTCATCTTACAACCCTAGAGGACAATCTCCAATCCCTTGACTTTCTCTCTCTATCTCTCCCTCTTGCCACCTATCTTTTTTTGCCCCCCTCTTGAAGTTCTTCTCCAACTTGATTTTATTTTGGGCTGCTTCCACTGAAAAGAATTTTAATTTCCCTCCAAAATTAAAAAGTTAAACCTTTGAATTCAAAAGATGTGCCTCTTTTATCCAAGAGTCAAATCCCTTCAAATTAGAACATTCCAAAGTGTCTAGATGCATTGAATCACTCCATGGGGTGTTTAGAACAAGCGTCCCTTTAAGAATTCACGCAAAATTTATCTCGAACCGCCTTAATTTGAAAATGTCGCATCTGGCGCATCCAGTGCTCTAGCTTTTGGTACATCATGCGCCAAACCCCAAAATTGATTGTTTTTGCTTCAAATTTTGAACCTTTTGTCATTTCTGCTCCAAATGCCTAAAAATGGTATACCTGCAACAAAACACAAAAATGCCATTCTTAAAGTGCAATATCACCAAAAATAGAAATAAAAATGGTACTTAAAACAATATATTATTTTTTTGTATCAATTCACAAAGCCCCCCAAATCATCATAAACATCCACAAAATCATTTCTAGCCATCCATTAGACCCAATTTGACCAAATTGACCAATTTTGACCAAAATCCCAAATTTACCCCTAAATGCATAAAGTCTCCAATTCATCCCCAATTTCCACAAAATTGATTTCAAAATTCCCCAATTTTGAACCTAAGTAAAATTTCATCTTGTCTAAGATCAATTTCAACAAAATTATAGCTCAGTTGAATCCAATTTCAAAATCAAATTCCAAGCCCAATTTAAGCCCCCAGTTTGACCATAAGCCAAAATCCCATCAAATTGAATTCCCTAACCTACACAATTCTCCCAATATTGGATTCAAAAATCTTCATAACATTCCCTTAAATTAAATTGAACCTTTAATTGGCCTAGATCCAAACTCAAACCTAACCTAAACCCAAGTCCAAATCAAATGCCCCAAATTGACCTAACTTCAAATTTCCATCCAATTGAGCCTTGTGATCAATTCAATGGCCCCAATTTTTTCTTCTAAACTCTTCATGACATCCCCATAAACCATTTTAAACCTTCAAACAATTTTTAAGCCAAGCCCAAATCAAGCCCATGCCCAAAATTCGGCTGGAACTCTAATTTTGAACCTAAGCCCCAAAATCATCTTAAACCTTTTGCATTAACCAAGCTTAATCTTTTCCTTCCATTTTTAGCACCCATGGATGCTAATCAAATTATCCAAGACCTAATTTTGAATCCATGGGCCAAGGGTCACTTAGATTAAGGAGCAATTTACCCTAATTTCAATTTACCTTAATTTGGTTAAAATCTTCACCCCATGCTATCAACCATCAAACCTTGAAAGTAATCACCATTAAAACACTCCTGACCTTTCCTGGGCTAGCTAGACACCTCCCTTGGCCTAGCTGGTAGGCCAAGGAGCCAAAAAAGCCAAAACTAAGAAGGAAATTCTTGGCTTAAACCCAATTTCTTCCCCATCCAATGTGGCTCAACCCCATTGGTGAATTGCATCATTCAGCCCTCCACCTAACCTTCCTTCTCCACCCCGTGCCTTATCCAATCAACCCTAATTCCTCCTCTATTTAAACCACCACTCTCAAGTACATGGAGAGAGTGCTGCCAATTTCTTGGGGAGAGCCTTCCAAATTGATTGCAAAGCCTTTCCAAACCTTCTTGAGTTCAACCCCACCATTTCCATCCATTCAAACCCACTGCCAAACCCTAATGTTGAGTTCAAAATCTAGGGCATTTTTTGTCACTCCACAAAACTCCCCCAAACTCCAAATTAAATAATCCATAAGCTTCCTCAAACCAAACGAGGAAGTTTCCCATAAAACCCCTCTTCGCTGAGCACTCTAACCCACTTCTAGACCAAGGCCGCACCACCTTTTGATCAAAATCATACTTAGACCCCATACCAGAGCAAGGTGACACTTCAAGAAGGTTTGTTGGACCACAAGGAAACTTCCACAAGCTCCCAATCGAGGTCTCTCCTCTTGGGGAAAGTTATAATCCAAAATCCCTAATTTTAGCCTTAGTTTCATTAATTGTGAAGAAAACTCATATTTCATACACATGTAACCATATAGATAGATTCTCCTTAACTATATGAAGCTATATGGACAAACCCTATATGATTTGGTTGAATATCTAATGATATCGTAGGGTGTTACTGTGGACAGTTCTCGGTTTAGAATGCTTGGGAACGATGAACGGATGTCGTCTATTTGCGCGTGTATTGATCCAATGACAGAGGAGAAGTCGGACAGGAGATCTATTCGTGAACAATGATACGTGTGTCTCACTGAGGTGTAAAGCTCAATGAATCAGAATGCGATGCGTATGCTTTCGGAGCCACCATAAGTTTACCTGAATGTCGTGTGCATAAGTAGAAAAATGGGGTATTTTTCATTTAAATTAATTTTGAAACTTTATAAATTCATAACTTTGCATAGAAAAATTATAAAAATAAAATTAAAATACCCCCTTGCTCAGTAAATAGAGAAAAATATTATGAAAAAAAAATCATTTAGCATGTATTTTATTTTTAATTAATTAAATACTCTAGCTTATTTTAATTTTAGTTATATAAATAATAATATCCATAGCTTGAAATTTTAAGACTTATTCCTCATGACAAGAAGAATGTTCTCTGATTTTTCCAATGTTAGCAAACATCTCTAACCATGAAACATTAATTTTCAAGCCTAGTTGTCTATTTTTGCTTAAAATAATTATATAAATTTAAATATAAGTCAAAAAAATATGAATTTTTTTCAAAAGGTTCCCTGTGGTTAGAGGACTCTAGAAAAAATACAAACTTTGTTTAAATAATTATGTATATTACAATAGATAATTAAGTTATTTTAAATCATACACATTAAAATAAATATAACATAATTCAAAAATTACGAAAAATGGTTACACACTATAAATAATAATCATTTTAACTCACTGTAAGAATTTTAAATCCATTTGAATTGATTTGATCACTAAAGTCTACTGTTTAAGTAAAATAAGGACTTTGCATTAAAAAAAATTATAATAAATAAATTACAAATTGGAAAATTATGAAAAGTAATTTTTTAAGTTCCTTGTAATCAAGGGCATCTAAGAAAAATAAAATTTATTTTAAAATAAATATTTCATTTTTTAGCTAATTTTTAAATTAAAAATAATTAAAAATTGCAAAAATATGAAAAGCCCAAAAATGTTCCAAATTATTTTCTAACCACTTGGGACCCTTTAAAATATTTTCCTAATTTATATGATTTAATAAATAAATTAAAAATTTTAAAAATGAAAAGTTTATTTCTCTAAGTTCTATAGACTTATAAAGATTTAATAAAAATAAAAAAAGAAAATTTTGGAATTAAATTTTATTTTCTATTTAATTAACCACTAAAATCAATAAATAGTTATAATAATTAAAAAATAATTTAAAATAAATCCTGAAATTTTGTCTAAGTGGTCTGTAAACCTAGATGAACCTCTAATAATTTTTTCATGAATAGAAACTTTACTTTGATTAGTTAAATAAATTAACATTGAAATTCCTATTTTTGAGCTAAAATAATTATATGAATTAAATAAAAATTATAAAAATCATAATTTCTCCTCTAATTTTTTAATTGACCTATGAATGGGGTATCATAAAAATTTGAAACTCATTTGAGTTGTATTTAATGAGTTATGAAGTGGAGAGCTCTAGGTGCAAAATGATAATTTTGAGATTTTGATCTCGTAAATAAATTTTAGGTTAAATCAAAAGGTAAATAAGCAATTTTGATCATAATAAACTCTTTTGGATGTTTGAAACATAATGAGAGGTAGAAAACAACTTGTCATCTTTTCATGATAAGGGTAAAAATGTAATTTTATAAATTGTTATGACTTGGAGGGTAATTCAATTAGATGATACTAGGGTAATGGACTTGAGTTAGGATGCTAATGACTCACTTATTTGGAGCCCCCTAACTTGTGATTAGATAATAAGCATGATTTTAATGAGTATTGAATATCATTTCATTCAACATTTTGATTATTACAAATCTACCCCGAGATTGAATTTAAGGGCTTAGTAGTGAACTAGGTTTGATGTTCAAAGCTGTTTAATGAGGTTTAAAAAAGAGGAATATGATTGATCAATGAAAGCCTTTAAACACTATGAGCCCAACTTTAGTGGTGGGTACAAGATCCTTAATTACTTGAGCTTGCCCTTTGGGGCACTCACTTACATAACTCTTAAATAAAACATCAAGTGAATGTCTGAGTACCCCGCTCTTAGGATAATTAAGATATTAAGGTTCACTGAGCATAAGGTGTATTAAACCACTAAATCTAAATTTAATTTCAGTTGAACAATGTAATAAGTTTAAATGAACTTAAAATGTTTCAAAGGGTTCAAAAAGTTGTTTAGGGTTATGCCTCGAACACTTCTATGAACTTTTGGATATTTTGAAGGACAATTGGAATTATTATTCTTTGCTCAAGAAATCATCCATTAAAACTTTTAGGGACCTACCAAGTTATGCTTTGGGACCCAATAATTCGCCTAAATTAATAAAAATACCTTATACTACTTATCCTATATTAATTGACCCAATGCTCAAGGATTTGAGTCTTCCTTAAGGTATTTAAATCCTTGGGAGCAACTGAGGATATTTATTTTTTCCACATATGGATCATCGGGCTTTTTGAAGTCTGAGGTCTAGGTGGTTAGGACAATGACAATGATGCTAATGTGTGCTAAAACGAGGGATACGATGTGCAATTTTATAATATTATCTCCTACCTTAAGGACCTTTAATAAAAGGAGAGGATAAAGACCAACGATACTATTCGACGACTCTTGAGAAGATGATTGCCCCCAATACTCTCAGCTTGTTCATAGTCCTAGCTTGATTAAATTGATTAACCTGTGGACTGCACCACTCTATAAAATGTTTTAAATAAAAATCTCTTTGGCATGATAAAGTAAATTTTATATGAATGAAAACCAAATTTAAAAATAAAAATTTGTAAAGGTCCACAGTTAATCACTTGGATCGAGATTAGGACTGCCCCTCCTTAGATTATCGGGTTGGTAGCTCTTACTTAAGGTCGGGAAGCACACAGTCCAACTCTGAGGACCCACCTTTACCAATGTCTTACACCCAGTCCTGGTCTTCTATGCGACTAAGGTTTTCCTTTTACTTATGTTATCTACGACCATTTTTCTGAAATTTTCTCGTACCAATTGATCCTGATTTTATACGTCAATACAATGTATGCAGTTATATTCTTAATTTTTCCCGACTTATAATTCTTACTTTACAACGATGCCAAAAACATGATCACCAGCAATAATTAGACAAAAGCTTGACTTTGAAGCAAATAAGAATGCAATTATTATATTTAATTATGGGATATTATGCAAGTATATGTATCGTTATCAAGTAATATGTATCGTTATCATATCGTTATCAAGTAATATATGACTTTTTGATTAAGCCCTTAATATCAAACCCAGAGGGAAAAAAAATTATATGCAATTAAAATAAGAAGGAATTAGATAACAAATTCTATTTTGCAAAATATTCTTACTCAAACTATAGATGCTATAATAGGAATAAAATTTTGATTTTTTTTGTAATTTTTCATAAATGAAAATAAAGTAAACAACTAATTAAACATAACTAAATATTTGTAAAATGAAGGCAATATAAATAAAATATCTTTTTCCTTATCATGAATAAGTAACAAGTATAGAAATTTTCAAGTATAGAAATTCAAATTGTGTTGTGCCAAATAGAAGTAATAATATTCTTTACCCTTACTAGAGATGATATAAAAAATATTCAAATAGAAGTAATAATATTCTTTACCCTTACTAGAGATGATATAAAAAATATTGGTTAATTTAGAGTTTGAATAGTCTTAAAAAAGGGTTAGGTAAGGAAGATACTAGCTCTCACCTTAGAGTTCCCTCTTGTCCCTCCACCTGGGGCTGAAATCTTGTATCAAAACCTAAAATTATAAATCAAATTGGGGCTTTAACCTGTCACTTTAAAGTCCTCTAATTCTACACCCTTCAAAGTTTATTTTCCTATTTATTTGCACTCAATCATATGAATTACATTCTCATCCATACAATCTCATGTGATTCTTACCATTTGTTGATAGAGATAATACCATCTCAAATCTTACATGTTCTCACAACAGATATTAACATCTTATATGGTCAAATAAAGAAGAAAATGAAGTACAAGGTTTAAAATCATCACAATTTATTCCAACATTAAAGATTAATACTTCACACAACTTTCATGAGTTCATTCAATACTTAATCACATATCTTTTTAAGGAAAATATAAAGAAAATTACTCAGAATTCATGGAGAAAACATAACCACACATAAGTTTGAAAGTAAAAATCATGCAAACAAACAAGAAGTCTAAATTAAAAAGCAAATGTAGTTACAAAGATAAAAACTTATCTCAAATTCTCTCCAAAAAACTCTTGAAGTTCCTTTGAATATCTTCCTTCACTTACCAATCCTCTTTAAGTTTATTCGGCCAACCCCAATAAAAAGAAAAGGGGGTGGCAGCGTGTGTAGGAGAAATTGTAGGAGAGTGTGGAAGGGGCTGACAAGAGAGAGGAGAAGAGTTCTTCAATCCAAGTCTTCGTTTACAATTTTCCAAAAGGTACCTTGGTGTCTCTTCAAAATGTGTCCACATTCAATGAATCTTCCAAGAGTCATCTCCTTTCAAAAGTCCACATTCAAAAGTCTGACCTTGTGATGTTGAAGCATGCAAGGTAGAAGCATGAGAAATAGAGGCACCTGAACTACTAGAAAATTCTCCTCTCCAACCAAAGATCGAGTGATGTGAATAAGACTTCACATTAACTCTTGTAATGGGCTTTAAAGGCTATAGTATCTCTTCCCAGCTATCGAATCTAACACCTGCCTACTCACATAATACTCACATAATGAAAAGATTTTAAAACATCTCTCAAGAATCAATTTCCTCGACTGCAGTGCATTGCTATATTTATTCTGAGCTCTCGTGCTAACAAACTTGCTCGAATCAAAATAGGACTCCCCTTTACTCCTCTTCATTCTTGGGGCCATTTATAAAAATCATAAAAAAAATCACAATAAATCTCAAATTTAACCCTAAATCACTAAACTCAACTTCTAAAAGCTTAAACTATCATTTTTATGTATTTTCCATAATTTTTTGTCAAATTTTCACCATGAATAGTGATTTTCGGTAAATTTATAATGTGCTCAAAATACATGGTGAAAATAAAAAACTTTTACATAGAAGTGAAGCTCTTACCTCAAGAAGATCAAATCTAACAAATTTGGCTTAAATTCACCAAGAAATTGTCACTTTAGAGGAAGCCCTAGTTCTCAAAATAGCGAAAAACAGAGGTAGGAGAAAAAGTCGAGGCAAAAATGGAGGTTTTTGACTTAATTATTCACTTTAAATCGTTAATGAACCGGTGCTTAAGCCTGACTGGTTCGGTGCTTAGGCGCCTACCTCTCAGGTTATCCAGCGCTTAAGCTAGTGTTTAGGCGCCAGTGCACAAATATTAATGTTTTTGATTTTAAGTAAAATGCACATCTAGTCTAAGTCAACCACCCCTAAATAGTCTTATAAATCTTTAATAACAATTTTATTCCCCTTCAATTCTCCTCTTTCTCAAATTGACCAATATTAACTTATTTAATTCAACACAAAATTTTACACAAATAAATATTAATTTACAAACAAAAACAAACATTTACGATACATAATTTCTTAATCCAAAGAGTCTTGGATGAGATAATTTCTATGCATAAACACTAAACAAACTTAAAACTAAAAACACATAAAATAAAATTAATACTAACAAACAAACACCTAACACACACAAACACTAAACAAAGAACTTAATTCCACTCTCCTTCCCGTAGAATGAATCCTGGCCTGTCATTAGTTTCTCCTTGGGCCTTTAGAACGAATAGTCATTAGTTTCTCTTTGGGCATTTGCAATATAGATCTGATAGAACGAACATTGGTGAAGAACTCTGGTTGAGTCTTCTTCAATCCATTTGTTTTTCAAATACATGGTCTTGTCCGCTTCTTTTATAAAACTTGTGCGGCTAAATTGCATCTTAAGTTGCCATCCAATATGCTCCAAATGCGTGTTGACTTCAATCACTTTTGTTTCAATTGAAGCCACGCCAGCCTAAATTTTTGTGATTTTCTCTGCTATTCCTTCTATACTAACGGCTAGGAAATAGTTGTATAACTCTTGCGTACTTTGACTAATGAACTTCTTGTTCATAGCTTCCTCCTTCTTCATATCAGTCTCCCAAGATGACATCTTTCCAAGATCTCTCATTTTTCACTTAGATTTTAGGGTTAAAATTGAAGTGGAGTGAGAATTCTCTTCATTCCCTTTTATTTATAAGCTTTAGATTAAGCCTGGAACTACTAGACACGTTCTCAGACCACTAACCCATGTTAAAACCACTAAAACATATTTAAATCTCCTAGAAACGTAATTTAACATGTTTAACAAACTGTCGTGCTTAAGCGCCAAATGTTGGCGCTTAAGCGCTGGTGCTTAATTTTGCATAGGTTAGCTTAACGTCCAAATACCCATTCTATCATGTTTAAGTCATCTATTAAGGTCTTAGAATTATTATAAAATCATTATATATTCAATATACTATAAATTTTTTTTAAATAAAAAACAACAACATTATATTTAAAACAAAAACACACAGATAACTATGGGTTGTCTCCCACAGAGCACTTGGCTTAACGTCGTCAACCCGATGTAACCAATGCTTATTCTAGTTGACCCAACAACATAAAATCATTTAATTTAAGTTGATCCCCTAAAAAGGTAGGGTTTTAGCTTGTGACTGTTCACTTTGAATATTTTCTTAATTTTAGGATCTTTGATATCCACAGCTCAATAGGGATAAACTTTAATAGGGATAAACTTTCATCGGATAAACTTTCATCACAACAAATGGGCCCATCCACCTGGACTTAAGTTTGTCTGGAAATAACCTTAACCTTGAATTATTGGCTCAAAATTTTTAATAAGAATCCTCTGATCATGCCACATCTTCATATTTTCTTTATAAATCTTAGCACTCTCATAAGATTCGTTCCTTATCTCTTCATGCTCATCCTTATCTCTTCATTCCTTATCTCTTCATGCTCATTTAATTGTAATTGACTTTTCTCACAATCATCCTTTAAATTATAATTAAATTCCTTAATAGCCCAATATGCTTTATGCTCAAGTTCAACTAGTAAATGACAAGCTTTCTCAATTATTAGCATGTATGGGGACATTCCTATAGGAGTTCTATATACAGTCCTATAAGCCCACAAAGCATAGTCAAGTTTGACTGACCAATCCCTTTTTCTTGGTTTCATAAATTTTTCCAATATTATTTTAATTTTACGATTAGATAATTTAGCCAAACCACTTGTCTGAGGATGATAAGTAGTGACAATTAGATTGTTGATATGATATTTATTTAATAATTTCTTCATTATTACATTTCTGAAATGACTTCCCACATCAGTTATGATGACTCTCGGCATCCCAAATCTACAAAATATGTTTATTTTTAAAAATTTTGTACACTTTGAATAACAATTTTGCAACATTTTGAGCATCACATCGAGGTAAAGAAACAGCTTCTATTCATTTGGGTATATAGTATACTCTATCAATATATATAAATTTTCAAAGGATGGTATAAATGGTCTCATGAAATCTAATCCTCAAAAATTAAATATCTCAGCTTCCAACACATAATTGAGGGGTATCTGATCCCTTGATACTACTAATATGCAAAGTACAACAATAATTCAAATTATATCTCACTTATATTTCCTTACGTTGCAACAAAATTAAAAACTTTATCTTGAAGAAAAATAAGAATTTAACTTTTAATTTATATATATTTGGATACTACTCAAGTATACGTACCGTCATCAAGTAAGATAAGACTTTTTGATTAAGACCTGATGTTGACCTCACTTTAGTTGAGGTCTATATTTTCCTCTTTAGTAGTCTAGGGTCTAGCCATAGGTCTTTCCTATTGACTATTCCTAGAAAACTAGAAAAGGAACCCTCACAATTAGAAATTCTAAACTCTTCTTTGCTCAACTTGACGTTCCACGTATTGGTCTCAACCTCTAGCACTTAGTAGGTGGGGTCATTATGAGGGAGCTAAAGGAGAGTTCCCATAGGACTGTTTGACCTTAGGGTTGACCCTGGGTCTTGGTATAGAGCTAAGGCACTCACCAACAATCACCTCACTCACAATCACTCACAAATGCAAACCCAAAATTTTCTTGACTTTGATCCCTTGATACTTTACTCATGTAGATGGTCCCCTAAACCCACCGCCCTTAGGCTAGGGTTTAGTTAAGACTAGTACATGGAAGACCCAAATGGGGTTTCCATTGGTTCATGGCTTATTTATGGTAGTTGGCACCCCAACTCTGCCAAAATGCCCAGCTTAGCCTTTTGCCCCTAAACTCCCCCAAATTACCTAAGTATCCTTGGGACCCTAAATTTGGCCAAAATTCTCAAATTTATCCAAAATACCCAAATTTATTCAAAAATCATTTCAAGCCTTTTGAAAATACCCAAATTACCCAAAATCACAAAAAAAATTGCCAAATTACCAAAATACCCCTCCTTAGCCCAAAATTGCAAAAAATTTCAAAAAATCCAAAAAATTCCCAAAATATCGCAAATATTCCCAATTTCACTTTTCTTAACTACCACATGTCCCAATTAGGCCAATTTGACCAAAACCCTCAAATTAACTTTAAAGGCCCAATTTCCCCAAATCCACTTCAAATGTCCATCAAATTGGTCCCCATTTCCCCAAATTTCAATCCTAAACTCAAATTAACCTTTCAGATGACCAATATAAACCAAATCCAAGCTCAATTGGCCCATGCATTAAGCTCAATTTTGATCCAAATCAAAAGCCTAAATTTTGGCCACATGACCTAATCTCACCCAATTAAACTTATAGCCCACTCAATTTGCCACAATTCATGTTGAAGACTCTTCATAACATTCCCACACATCAAAATTGACCTTTAATTAGCCTTGGTGAAGCCTCAATTTCATTTAATTTTGACTTAAGTTCAAAAGCCCCAAATTGGCTATGCCTCCAAATTTCACCAAATTGATTGCCTTAACCCTAAAATTGGCACCCAATTTATGTTAAAAATTCTTTAAAATGTTCCTATTGACAATTTTAAATAGTGAATTTGGACTTAGCACAAGGCTAGCCCAATATGCCCAAAATGACCAAATCTCCAAAATCCTTCACATTGACCCTCCAATTGAACTCAAAATCACTTCAACCCTTCACCAAAAATGTTCATTACAATCATCTACATGAAATTAATCAATTAATTGGGTCAATTGACATGTCTAGTCTAGCCTAAACCCAATTTTTGGTCATTCGAACCCACATTGAGTTAGCCAAACCACCCCAAAGCCACCAAATTAATGACTCCACAGCCATTAGTTGGACCCTAGTGACCAAACTAAACCCCATAAAACCACCTAAGCTAAGCCATGGACAAAAGCTCCCCTAAATGAAGGGATTTTGATTCTATATTTACTTAAGCCTTAGATATTTTTTTCAAAACAAAACCTCAACTCATTTAATTTCTTTGACATATTCCCATGGCTCACCTATCCTCCTAGCCACCTCCGCTGGCCTGGCCACCTGGCCTAGTGGCTGGAAAACACCAAAACTATGAGCCACCCCCATGAAATCAAACCCATTTAAAACTTAGAAGCCACCTCATTCAAATTAAATGTTAGAGTCTCTCTGCCCTCCACTTAAGCATCATTTTTCACCGCCTAATTGGCCATGACAGCCACCCATAAGCTATTTTTATAAAAAGCTCCCCTCCATGGCCATGGAAGGAGAGTTGAAATTTTCTCAGAGAGAGCCCTCCAAATTGCTCACAGAGACTCTTTGAGATGTCCTCAGCTCAAGCTAACCACATTCTCCCACTGATTCTCACTGTGGAAGCTCAAATTTGAGCTCAAACTTCTGCCTACAACTAGGACAGAGCTCAATACACCTCCACAGTCTACCAAATTTAAATAAAACTTACCCACACCCTCACTACAGTGAAAGAAGGAAAAGCCTCATCAAATCCCCCTTTCACAGAGACCCTAACATAGCTTTAGACCAACACCTGAAATTGAGCTTGGTCGAATTCATACCTAGACATTTCACCACAGCAAGAGGCTCAGCAAGAGGCTCAGAGGCTCAATCCCTAGTCTCCTTGGACCTCAACGAATGTGCTGAGCACCTATGATTGAAGCTTCCCTTCTCAGAGCAAAGGTGTTGAACTCCCTCTGTTTCCAAGCCTATTTTGATTCTCCATTTGATTAGACTTAATTTCATGGCATCTTAACAGTATAGATATGCTCCTCTAGTCTAGAAGAGCATTTAAAAAAAATCATTCAATTTGGTTGAGAAATGAGGGAGATATCAAGCGTTGAAGATGGACGGTTCTTGGGGCCTAGGCCATTGGGGACGATGAGGGAGAGTCATCTGATCGTGTGTTTATCCCATCAATGGATGAGATCAAGCCAAACAGCGCTCTCTTACATGAATCACGGGCCTAGTCACCATTGAGGTGGATGGCAACATCAAATAGGAGCGTGCTGCGTGGAGTTATGGCGCCGCGCGTTTAAATAAAAAAATAGGGATTTAAATAAATCAAAAAATGTCCCTAAACTTTAAAAATTCATATTTTGATGTAGAAAAATCATAAAAATAAAATAAAAACACCCTCTTGCTCAGAAATAAAAATACTCTAATGCTTAGTGAATAGAGGAGAACAATGTGGAAATGATTTGGAGTTCATTTGATGCATATTTTATTTTTAATTAATCAAATGCATATATTATTTTTAATTAATTAAATACCATTTTGAGTCTTTTAATTCTCCATGCATGTAGATATTTCACCATTGCTTGATATTTTGGCATGTTGTTGCCTCTGTCATGGGAAACTTTCCCTGATTTTTCCAAAGTTAGGGGTGACCTTTAGACAGATATCGATATTTTTCAAGCATATGTCTATTATTTTCATAAATTAATCATAATAATTAGCATGTTGCTTAGAAAAATCCAAGAAATTTTTGGTAGGTCTACTATGACCAGAGAACTATTTGAAAAATATTTCATTAGCCAAGTCATTCAAAATGCACCTAATCTTCAAAAACCCTAAAACACAAAAATAATTAATTTTGAAAAATACTAACATCAAAATGACTTGATTTTTTATCTCCACTATTTTTTAATACTCATAGAACTCCTCATAAAAATTTCAAAACATTTTGAACTTATTTGATAACTCAAATTGATTTTATAAGTTAAATGGCATTTTTGACACAAAAATGATTTTTAATATTCAAAATATAACTCAAAAAATTATGAAAACTAGTTTTTAAAGTTCCCTATTATCAAAAAAATTTTATGAAAATAAAATGGTGTTTTAAATAAAAACTTCGTTTTTAGCCTATTTTTAAAATATTTTAAATAATTAAAAAATGATAAAAATCACAAATATAAAAAATTCATGGAAATGTTCTATATTGTTCTATAAGCACTTAGGAAGAATTTGAATATTTTTCCTGATTTTCTAAGAGAAGATATTGAATTTTAAAGCTTAAAATAATTTTTAAAAGGCTAAAAAATGAATTTTCACCAAAATACTTACAAGAAATAAAAAAAAATTAGAAAAATGTGAAATTATCTTATCTAGGTTCTCTGATTTTAGGGAGATTTTTAAAAAATATAAAACTTAATTTCAACTCTTAAAATATTTTATAATTAATAAATACTCCAAAAAATTAAAATAATTCTTAAAATTTAAATATAATTAAATAAATCATGAAATTTGGTCCAAATGGCTTTCTAATCTAAGTCTACCTACAATAAAAATTTCAAGAGATCAGGCTTTATCTTGGTCAAATTATGGAATTTTCTTTGAAAAATCCTATTTTTACATAAAAATAATTATGTAAATTAAATTAAATATTGAAAAATCACATTTTCTCCTCTCATGTCTTAATTGACCCATGAGTAAGGTATGATAAAAATTTCAAAGTCATTTGAATTAAATTTGACAAATTATGAGGTAATAGAGCATTAGGGGCAAAAGTGTAATTTTGGAAATTTAGCCTCAAGTAACATTTAGGCTTAATTCAAAGAGGGAAAAGGTTAACCTCTGATTTTAACTAACTTATTTGGATGATTGAAACATAAGGGGTTTAATTGGTTGAAACCAATCTCACTTTTTTTAAATAAAAGATAAAATTGTAATTTTCTAAAATTATTAGAGTTTGGAAGTTCGTTAAATTAAATAACCTTAGACTTAGGGGTATGACTTTGGAAGTTGATAACTCACTAATTTAATACCCCTATTTGAGGTTCAAATGATTTTCAAAAGTTTTAAAATGAATCATCATCACTTAAAATTTTAATCTCTTCCAAAATATATAACTAAGACATCCACGAAAACCTTAAGGGCTTAGTAGTGACCTAGGCTAAATCAAATATGATTAAATGAGGATTAGAAAAGTGAACAAAATTAAAATTAAACATCTTTAAAATACTACAAGCCCAAATTAAAAATTTGGCTAAATGTGTTTGATAGCACTAACTTGCCTCTTCAAGGGCTTTCACCCACTTAATTTACAAATTAAATCACAAATGATAATTACCCTACTCTTAGGGGTAATTGAAACATCAATGTTCACTGAGCATTAAAAGTATTTTTAGGATGGATTTATTAAAAAATATAATAAGTTAAAATGAGCTTGAGACTTTTCACTAGGCGGTGAGAGGGAAGCATGGACTTGCTTCTTCCTCCAGACCTGTTGGATACCTCGGAGGTCTACTAAACTTAATATGTTTGGCTTAAAAAAATCATCCTTAATCAAACTAATAGGGACCCACCAAGATATGACCTAGGGTTTAGGTAACCAAAATTTACTTTCCTGCTTCATATAAAATGCCCTGACATGCATTTTGAGTTTCAGGTGGTGGAACGAGAAGACTTGGCAGGTACGCTTTTACAGTTTACAACACAGTCTTTCTTTTGATATTAACACAAACTTGCATGCTAAACAACGATGTCACCCTTCATGAAAACTAAAACTATCAGGATAGCCACAAAACCAAAACCAAAAACAAA
>NW_018165456.1:196733-210394 GCF_001263595.1 Phalaenopsis equestris | reverse complement strand
TAACTTGACACCCTAGAAAACTTAAACTCGTCACGGCAAGGAGCTTGGAGCTAGCATGGTGGGCAGCACGGCCATCTTCAACAGCAAAACATGTCTTCCCCAGCTAAACCAATTCCTTCCTTAGAATTAAACAACCAAGCCATAGGATTTCTAGGTAGTCTGCTTATGCAACATAAATCCTCACCTCATCTTTAGGCCTTTGTACTGCTCTGCTGTACAATATAAGCCCTAACTCGTCTTAGGATTCTGAGTTTGTCGTTCATCATGACCTAAATCCTCACATCTTTCAAGCTATTTGTGTGATCATTTCACACGAATGTAAGCCCTAACAAATAAAATTGGTAGGATGAAACACCTAAATATTTCTCCTCAAAACTAAAGCCAAACATTAGGATAGCTTGGGAAAGTCACCGAGGTTCTCCCCCGGATCTGTGGCATCCCCTAGTTCTTCCTCTTTTGGACTTTACAATAAACATTCCAAATTTGAGCCAATCCCATTTCACACCTCTTTGTCTGATATCATTGAACAGTCATATCCTTTTCAAATCCTTGAAGATAATATTTCCTAATTTTTATCGAAAGTTTTCTTCGGTGGCTTTGGTCATTTAAGATGTAATTAACTATAGGGGTTTGCCCTTATAGGAAACTTCTCCAAACCCAGCTTAATATGAACCCTGTTTAATTCTTCATATTGAATAGGGAAAATTATTGGGAAATAAAATAGTTTCGCAGACCAAATAGACATCATACATTTTTTAGTTTGTTTGATCGAGGCTTTATCCTTAAGTCTTGTGTTTATCCTTTAGGATAGATACAGAGTTTGAGGTAAAGTGCTCTAAGTGCTCTTTCATGAAAAATATGGGGTCAGTTTGATTTCATATTTTTCTAAAAATTAAATGTCCTTCCGAAGCGGGCGACAGGATTTCAATTCCGATGACCGACAGCTTCTTAAATAACTTCTTACGGGCAACTCCCCCCAAACCAAAATAGTCCGACAGTGCCGACAGCTTCTGGTGACTCCACTGGGGAGAAGTTTCTCTTTCTATTTAAATCAGAAAGTACTATCTTCATATATCGGTAATGTGTCCATTTTTCTCTTGGACTAAAATTACCTTTCTTCTATTGACATACTTTACCCATTTCTGTCTCGGGAAAGTATGACCAACTCTTTGGACTTCACAACTCTTTGGACTTCAGGACTCCAACTCTTTGGACTTCAGGACTGTCTATTCAATCACCTTTGTACAGAGGGGTTCAGGAGGCTATTAAGGACTCTTTAAATCTTCATGAGGGGTTAGACCCCAATAGGTGTGTTGGTGGACTAGTTCCACCTAGGCATTGTGTGCTGCTAAATGGGTCTGGCACTGGGTCCTAAACACTCCACATCTCCCTTTCAAATCTAATTTGCTATTTTGCAAATTAAATCAAATTGTGTTATGCTGCGCACGCTTTAAAATTTTCTTATATTAATTAGAATTTTCTACTTTAAAATTACCTTTTTACTAAAAATTTTAAATTCTCACAAACTACGACTTACTCGATCTACAGACCAACCTCTATAAACTTTTAGTGCTTGCACTAAAGATTACATGGTTTGTCCATATAACTAACCCAAAAACATTCTGTTTTTAAAGCTGTTGCAATGGCCTACCCAACACTAACATTTTCCTGCAACTTGCTGACAAGACATGAAGCCCGCAACGTTGTTCCCACCATTAAGTTCAGAGCCGAATTTGAAGACCTTGAGGTTATCCTCGGGAAGGCTTTATTCTTTGTGATGAAAGTCACCACTCCAGAAATTCAGGAGCTGTCTGCTGAATTTGACCTGAACTGTCTTCAGGACTTCTCTTCCTACAAGAAGGCCAAGACTATTTCTGTCGTGGCACCCACTAAGCCTACTGTCCCCGCTGCTGCTAAGGGAAAGAAGTAAGGATCATTGAAGATCTGATTGAGGGACTAGCTGTCCCGTCATCAGTGTTTGAAATCGGGTCGGGTTCAAAGACTACACCACTAACTCAAACCCAAAGGAGAAACCATAGCAATAGCAGGAGAGTTTGGAGGGCTTGGAGGGCCACTAAAGCTCAGGCTCCTAAGGAAGTACCTACTGATGAGGAGCCTCACCAAGAGGAATTAGAATTAACAGAAACATATCCACTTCTGTGGGGAAGTAGATTCCATCCTCTGATGCATACCAACGGGTACGAAAGTATCCAGAAGATCGCCGTTGCATTACCATCACTTCATAGACAGGGTGTGTGGAGAGAAAGAAATGTCCTCCTATCCCCCGAGTCAGTTTAGTTTTTTAGAGGCTAGCCGCCAAAGAAGGTTGTTCAGTGAGTGAACTACTTAAACAAGTGGGACATGCAATATCCCCTCGCATGAAGAAAGAAATTTTAAAGGGCGTTAGATCCGCCAAACGATCTCAAAAGTTAACTGAGAATTTTTCTACTCGCATCCCCATCTGGTTTCGCTTGGGGAGCAGAGTTGATACCACCATAGTCACCACTGAGTCTGTCCTCGCTAAGACCATAGGTCGTCGACTGGTTAAGTCAAAACTGGGTCCAAGAATCCTACTAATCACCCACTACAAGGATGTTCCTAAAATTCTAAAGGAAAAGACAAAGAGATTACTTGATACTGTAGATGGTCTGCACCATGAGGAGCATACTCTTCATTGGCATACCGATGTTTCTGCTAGGACACTTCGTTCTGAGATATCATCGTCAAAGAAAAAGGTATGAATACCCAAGGTCGTTGTACCAATACAGTCCAGTAAGCCCGCAGGGTAAGATCATGGAATCAAGCCAGGGTTTGAAGTATCTGACATCGTCGCAGCGATTGCCAGTGAAATGGAAGAATAAGAGGAGGAGGTCCAATAGGGTCCTATAGATCTTAAGTCAATCCAAGAATCAGTGATCGAAGAAAAATTTGAAAAGCTCAGGGCCGTGATTTCCGAGTTGGCTCGAGAACGCGGAGTTTTCATCAACAACAATGATGAAGATTTTGACTATAATGACTACCTTGAAGAAGATTTCATGGATGTCCATGTCATCAAAACCAGAGCCGCTACATTTGCGCGTGAGGCTCAACCTCTCATCAAAGAGAACGTCATAGATGAGCTGCGCAGGGCTATCCTCATAAGGGATGAACAAGTCAATCAATTGGATATAAGGATAGAAGAGATAAACGCAACTATGAACTCCATGGCCACCATTCAAGGTCAATCACAAGCACCGCAACTATCATCTCCAGATATCAACCAACCCGAGATAATACACATTACAGATGAAAGAAGAAAAGTTGCCTCTACAAACAGAGATGAACAACAAAATAAGGATTCTTGATGAGGTGCCATACCGGAGTAAGAATTCAAGCAAATGGTCCAACAAGTTCATGAGGCCTTAACCCAATCTAAGAGCGGTGCATTGATTTTAAAGGGTAGACCTTACCCAGAAGAATTTGATGTTGTACCCTTCCCCAAGGGTTTCATGGCCCCAAACTTTAAAATATTTGATGGAACTAGAAATCCCAGACAACATCTAGCACACTTCCGAGCAAGTTGTGCCAACACAAGAAATAACGAGGCTTTACTCTTCTAACAGTTCGTCACCATCCTGTCAGGGATTGCCTTTGATTGGTATGCCCATTTTTCTAATGGGTCAGTAGAACATTTGTCAAGCTGGAATAATTATTTGTGAAAAGATTTGCCGGAGCTCAAAATCATGTGTCTATAGGAGAGCTCATGATGGAAAAGCAAAAGCCCAACGAGACTTTGGTGGATTACATTTTGAGGTGAAGAAACCTTAGCATGAAATGTGAACCTCAGCTACAAGAACATCATGCGATTGAAATTTTACTCAAAAGCATTCATGGCCCAGTAGCTTTCATGCTCAAGGGACTCACCATCAAATCCTTTGAGAAGCTACTCAGTAAAGCCAGCAGTCATTAAGAAGAAATCAAACATATGGATTCACACGGAAGTCCAAAGAAACCAGAGTGTTTGAGAAGAAATCAGGAACTGTAGCGAGTGTCGACAAAGGAAAATAGCCAATGAAGATATATGCAGAACATCCTCATCAGTCTTCATCACAGCAGGCTTAGAAATAGAATAGCCAGTCCAGCCAGCAACCACTTCAAGAAGGGTCACCTCGAATAGGGAATAAGATAATATCTCTGGCAGAACGGTAGAAAATGGTGTATTCTTTCAAAGATGAAGTTATATCTAAAATGTTTAGAAGTCTGATGAAGAAGCTTGAGTTCAGACTATCAGAGCCAAAGAAGCCCAAGGAAGTTGACAAGAAAGAAAGGAAGTTGACAAGAAAAGGAAGTTGACAAGAAAGATCAACCAAATTATTGCCAGTATCACTGATTGCTCGGACACACTATAGAAGAATTCTTCATATTTAAGGATTGGCTCGAAAAGAATCTTAAAGAAGGGAATATAACGATCCATATTCCAGAAAAGAGGGATGGAGTACGGCTTGAGCCAAACTCAAGAAGGTCTTAAATCAAATCTAGAATTCATGAAAACAATCTTCCACATACTGGAAAAGATGGATGGAGTACGGTTTGGAGAAAATTGTCCCAAAAAATATTGAATCAAATCCAGCACACATCAAAACAAACATCCGTTCAAAATCTTCATTCTGCCAAGACCGAGATGAAGATTTCACCACAAGAGCCGTCATCGTCAAAGACAAAGAAGAAGAATAACACTACCACAAAGATTGATAGCATGGAGGGTAGGATAGGGGCTGCCTCTGCTAGATTGGCTGTCTTGGATTCGGGGAAGAAAATCCTCGAATCTCTGACTTTGTATGATTATCTTTTTTCCCCTCTAGGGTCTTATAACTATAATGATCATGATTTCAGCTACGTTTTAACTGTTTCTAGTGATGGTGTAACTGATTATGACCAATCTAACTTCGAACTCAATTCCCAAAATGATCCTCAAATCATACTTGAGTCCGACAAACTTGCTAACAAGACTGAAGTAGACATCAATGATAGCAGGTACAACAACATCGAGAGTGAGGAACCAATTCTAGAGCACCACGGTGCACCGCTTACCATCAACTTAGATATTTCTGACAAAGAGGAAACACTAGAAGATTCAACAATGACGTCTCAAGAAGAAGAAATTACAGAAGTAAACTTAAGGAGCGAGAAAAGTGTTACCTCCAAGAGCAGCTCCAATGGATAAAGGAAAGCAAATAGTAACTCGAGAAGAATTAGCTCCACCTCCACATGTGGAAAAAACAAACAACCAAGAGAAAATTGGAGGACCACATAAAGTGGATTACAACGTGCTAGCTCATCTTAGGAAGTTGCCGACCCGATTAAGCATATATGACTCTTTGATTCTATTAAAGGAGATGAGAGAGTCTCTGGTTACAGCATTGCTCGACCCAGAGATTTGCTTAGCTCAGTTGGCTAGCACATCCTCAGATGAAATTTTCTAGTTGAAAGAAGAGCCTGGAGTGACCTTCACGGATGAAGATTTGCTGCTCGGTACTACCGACCAAAACTGACCACTCTACATCTCTGTTAACATCGGTAAATTTGTGTTGTCCAAAGATTTAGTAGATCCTGGAGCATCACTCAAATTGATGAGTCTACGAACATTGGCCTATTTGAACGTTGAAGCTCAGAACCTTACAACCGACAAAATGATGTTAAGAGGATTCAACCAGAAAGGAGAAAGTCCCCTTGGATCGATTACATTATTTATGAAGGTTGGAGAACTAGCAACAATCGTCAAGTTTCATATCATCGACGCCGAGACCTCTTTCAACACTCTACTCGGTTGACCGTGGATTCATGAACACAACATGGTTCCATCGTCTCTACACCAATGCATCATGTACTACAAATAAGGATAAGAACATTGCATTAAAGGAGATCTACAATCATTTTTAGTTCATGAAGTTGGCATTCATGAGGATGCTGCCTACTAACCGCCTCCAAAGAAAATTGTCTTCTCTCATAAAATTACGACAAACAAAGTAAAGATACAGAAAAAAAAAGTACAATGGCAGGGCCATTTAACTCCGCTTCAATGATCTTACACTACTTTCTTACAACAAGTTGGTGGAGGTTTTTTTAGTTCACGCACCCGAGGTCGAGGCCAGAGACAAGGACGAGCAAGAACCAACTTAATTATTGAACATAATAGGCCAACCATCAACATCGGTGATGAATATAGTTCCAAAGATGAAATAATGATGAAAAAATAGAGGAAAACTCAATACGATATATCCTTAGAAGATGCGGAGAACAATGAATATGAGACGATGTATGATAAGATAAACTGCTATGTGAATACTATGACTCTTGATCCGATCCTCCCTCAATAAGTCAAGAGTTTAGAGGTCAAGGAAGTCTGTAGTGCTGGTTTAAAGCCGATCAAATTTCACCTTGCTTCTACCTCTACTAATATTGAAAATCTTGTAAATTTGGATGATGATCCTAATAAATTAATGGAATTACCTTTTGGTTACTTTTTGCCTTACGTACAAAAGTTAATTCAACATGAACATTTACCAAAACAAATGCCAAAAGATAAATTACAACTTTTTGAAAAGTTATGGAGTGTTAAAAGTCAAACTCCTAACTCAAAGAGGGTCTCGGATTTGGTATAGTTGGACCAATCGATGATTCAGATATTTGTATGGTTGTTACTAGTGAATCAGGAGAGGATTGCTTCGATGTACAGGATGACTCTATTGATCAACCGATAGAAGATGCTCCACCAGAATTTGAGGAAGAATTTAAATCAACGGTTGATGAGTTGAAATAAATCAACCTCAGACTGAAGAACAACCCCAACCTACATTTATAAGTTCTCTACTTAACGATGAAGAATCTCTATGGCTGAGAAAATTTTTAATAGAATTCAAAGATTGTTTTGCATGGAGTTATGATGAAATGTTGGGATTATCAGCAGAGGTTGCAGTTCATAAACTCGGGGTAGATAAAAATATAACCCCAGTAAAATAAGCTCCAAGAAGGATGCGCCTCAAAATAGAGCAACAAGTTATCACCGAGGTAAAAAAACTAATAAACGCTAACTTTATAAAAGAAGAACAATACCCCACATGGTTAGCCAATATTTTACCTGTCAAGAAGAAAAATGGACAAATCCGTGTTTGCGTCGACTTCAGAGATCTAAACAAAGCATGTCCGAAAAACTAATTTCCACTACCAATACTAGAAATGATGGTGGATATCACTTCTACACATAAAATCTTCTCTTTCATGGATGGATCATCGGGATACAACCAAATCAAGATGGCTCCCAAGGATGCAACACTTACAACCTTCAAGACATCGATCAAAATTTTCTGCTAAACAATGATGTCGTTCGGGTTAAAGAACGTCGGAGCAACATAATGGTGCTTTAATTGAGTGTTGGAGTACAATTTTTACTCTTGATTGCTCTTAAACATTAGGTTGTATTATCTTCATAGGGCAATGAAATAATCTAAAAGCTATCTTTTAGAATTCTTAATGTAGGCTTCCTACATGAGTACTATAGTAGCATGAGCTCTGTGTGACTTATGGGTTTCTATTTTATTGAAGTCGCCTTGTGATTTTGTTTTGGTTTTAACTCATTCTACTGTGAAAAATGTGCCATTGCGTGAAAATATTCTTTTATTCTTAAACATACTAGAGCCAAGAATAAAGTTGTTGATGCAACAAGTTAATTTTTTTTATCATACTAAGTACTATGATTGTTAAGAAAAAAAATGATTAGTATCTAGTACGTCCTGGCTTTCATCATCTATTATTATCTAAAAGAAAATAAAATCTAATATAATTATTCATGCATTTGTATGTCTATTACTATCTAAGCATGGTTTTATATGTGAACCTTTTTTTTGTGCTCATGTGTAGCAATCCTATCATGATAGTAGATATCATGTACCTGATTTGAATGAGCCAGCAATGTTATGCGAGGCCGAAAGGAAGTGTTTAACAAAATATATTCCTCCTTGCGAGGTGTAATTGAGAGGATGTTTGGTGTTTGGAAGAAGAAATGGATGATACTACACTATATGCCACCTTACCTGTTTCCAAAATATGTACAAATTGTGATAGCAACGATGGCGCTACACAATTGTATTAGGCGGCATCCATCTCGAATTGATGTCGACTTTCACAGTGCCAAAGAAAATCAATAAGAAGTTCCTACAGAAGCATTTGAATACCATCTTGGGCAATCTCTGCCACTAGATGACAACAATCATTCTACTATTTGTACAAAGGAAGGGGAAGGTGCAAATGAAATTGTTGTCATTCGAGAACATATCACCAATCCATTAGTTGGAGGGTGATTATTTATATAATAGGTTACTTTCTTTGCATTGATAACTAGTGGGATGTTGGCACATGGATATACTTTCTTTGCATTGATACTGAAAGCAATCTCTTCTTGATGAAGTTATGTATCTATATCCTTCTGTTTATTAAATAATTTTATTTTACAATCTTTTAGTTTATTAATCTTTAGTTCTTAGCAGTTGGGAGAATGTGCTCCCCACTTAGCTTATAAAACTTTAAGAAGTAAGAATTTGGTAATAACTTGAATGAATTTAGTTGCAAGGATAATTTAAAATCTGATTAAAAAGATGATTTTTATGTTGAAATTGGAGGGATTAGAAGAAAAATGAATTTTTGAATCTCCTAAATTTGTGATGAAGCAGAATCATTTATATTCCACTTTATTTATGTTGTTTTAGGATGATACTACTGGGTTGAGCAGTCATAAGATGAACCATACCAGTAAATTGAAAATTGTGGGTTTTATCTTTTACTTTGATAGTTGAGTGAGATTATGGGAATTGATTGAGGATAGGTGCTAGTTATGTAAATGTTTAGCTATTTTAAACATCATCATAAATAATTCTATTGTAGTCTGCTCTTCAAAATTATCATTTTAATATATATAATTAATGTTAAGATGAGAAAGTTCTAGAATTAATTTCAGTTTTAATTAAACCACACAATTTTTATTTAATTTTTTTATTCATGTGCTATAGCAGCATTAGGGGAAAGTAGAAAGGAAAGCATCAATTGTTATGTGGTGACGTGCTTTAAGAAATTTATATATAATATTAAATAATTATTCATATTTATATATATATAAAGATATATAAAACATGTATCATTAATTGTCCCATCTCATATGCCCCTTCCCGTGAACTACAGGAAGACCGAAACATAAAGCAGTTTGGGGGAAAGGGAAGAAAAAGATTATATGGCATTTTAAATGAAAGTGTATTTATAATCAGAGTGCTATGAAATCATCCTATTTTTAAAATATCCTTATGCAGGAATAATTACATAGCACTTCAATGAAAAAGGGTGCTTGCTTTGTAATTATCATTGTTTGTAGTGTTATATTTGTAACTTGCCCGAACTATACTCAATTATTATTCATTTAAAGGAATCATACTATTAACATGTATGGTGATGATTTATTTGGAGGTATCCCTTCATCCACTTGTTAATTTGCTTGACATTGGTTTATGTCATCTGTAACTTACCTAGTTTTCTATGAAATGAAAAAAATGGGTTTCTTTTTTTTATATTTTTTTGATGGCCTATATTCTATGAAGCTTTGTGATGTTTTAATGGTTTTGTACATTAATGTTCTTGGAAATGATGTGAATTCTTGATCTTTGTTTTGATCTATTATCATGTAATTATGTTGTTGCTGGAAGGCATAATTTGATGGATTACTATATTGAGTTCTAACCCTCGGCTAAGATTTGCTTCTCAGCGCCCTGTACGTAGGGGGGGAAGAAAAATCTAACCATCTGCACTGTTATTTCCTTTTATGTTGCATTCAGGAGACGATGAGCTAACGGATTTCTGAGACATCCCGACAAACACTCTGTTACTGTGGCCTCCAACCCTCACTACTAACGTCACGTCGGCCTCACAGCTACGAAAGGAAGTTCTATACCTGCCCAAGGAGCATCACCTACTGCTGACGTCACGTCAGCCTCACAGCTACGGAAGGAAGTTCTATACCTGCCCAAGGAGCATCGCCAAATAGTGCAACTTATTCAGTTGGACAGACAGTTAGATTGATTCCCCAAATGATGTTGATCGAGAATGGAGAACATCACTTGAGCAAAATCTGGCACGGGAACTACACCGTATAAATGTAAGAATAATATAATTATCTTACTAATTGTAATTTTAATAGTTTTAGAGTTTTTGTTTCTCTCCTTTTGTTATCAGTTACTTGAGATGTGTTTATATAATTCTGGATTGTTAACATTGAAGTTTGGACTTAACAGTAGTCATGTACCCTCATGAAATCTTTTGTTATGTAAACGATGATTTTTTTCAATGTTATATAGCATAAATTGGTACTACAATTCACACTCTTTTTCTTTAGCAACATTTATGTTTACAATATCCATAACCTAAATGAAAAATTAATGTCTTTTTGTTTGCACATCAAAATTTGAGCAGTCAAAACTTTTAACATTCATATGTTATAAATGTTAAGAATGAAAGTGTATTTCAACTTTGGAAAAAGAAATTGGCACACATCCCTTTATTTGGCTTTCTTTAAGTTTCCATCGATATTTGATTAGAAATAATTAAATTGATTACTTAATTAATAATATGCTAGATCCTAAATGAAGTATATTTTTAATACAATCGTGCCACCGAATATAAGAGCATTCCCATAACAAGTCATTTATTTCATAAGCTCAACTATTGAACAAGTTAACATTTTAAAATATTTTAATCAATCTCATACATTTATTAAATGACAATTACTAACTAATTACCCAACAATTAAATCTATTACATAATTAACACTTTGAAGTTTAACTAATTTATAACATAATAAATTTTGCTTTCGAAATTTCAAAAATTTCATTGTTACAGTCCTCTTTTAAATAGTTTTATCAAACAAGGGCAGAATAGTCATTTTTCCAGAAACAGCTGCTCTGTAGCTGCTTTCACATAGTTGCACCAAACAGACAGCCAGCTTCTTCGCAACAACTTCCTAGGTCAACACAGTTGCAGCTGAAAACTGGGAAGGTGCAGCTGTGCCAAACAGAGCCTTAAACACACATGATAAAACCTTTTAAACCCTTAGATCTTAGAACAGCTACTTCGACGAGGAGCTTGAAGGTAACTCTGTGGTCATCAAAATAAGGATGTACAAAAAATAACTTCGAGAGAGAAAAAAGATCTACAATAGCAATCTTTTCCTTAGAATTAAATAAAAAGCCATAGGATTTTAAGGTTATTTTCCTAGTTCAATATTAATCCTCACCTTATCTTTAGGCCTTTGCACAACCATGTTATGCAATTTAACCCCAAACTCACTTTAGCCTTTTAGGTTGTTGTTCGTTACAACATAAATCCTCCTATCTTCCAGGTTATTTGTATGATTGTTTCATGTAAGCATAAGCCCTAAATAATAATAATTGGCAGGATGAAATATTTAATAATGTTTCTTTGAAATTAAAGTCACACCATAGGATAGCCTGTGAAGACACTGAGGTTCTCCTTAGGATCCATGACATTCCCTAGTTTTCTTCCTTTGGATTCCATAATAAATGTTTCAAATAATAGCCTTTCCTATTTGATACTCATTCGTCCGACCTTGAAAAGTGCTGCCTTTTGGAATTCCTAATAACAATATTTTCTGTCTAAATCAAGAGTTTTCTTATGTGACTTTGGTCATTCAAGATATAATTGACTGTAGGGGATTGCTCTTATAAGAAACTTTAGAACCCATCTTAATGTAAACCTTATCTAATCTCTTATATTAGACAGGGGAAAATTTTTTTATCAACATAAAATGGTTTCACAAACTAAAATGGATGTTATATATTCTTTAATTTATTTAATTGAACCTCACTAGTAAGTAATATGTCTATTCCTCGAGATAGATGTATCACTTGAGGTGTTATGCACGTTTATTTAAATTATTATGTATATGAGATTGGTTCGGTCTTGTATTTATATATATATTTTTTTTTGGTCAAAGGAGTTGCTTATGACTCCCTACATGTTAAGGTAAAAAAAAAAGACTATTACAATCATCAGTAAGGGGGCTGGGAATTTCACTATCTGGTTCAATACAAGAACCTAGGAAATCCCCCAAAAATACTTTAGGTGTCACCCTCAAAAAACAAAAAAAGAAAGCTACAATGACTCAATAAAAGGAAAACTAAGTGAGGTTGCTTCTGCCCCCCAAAGAGATCATTTATCTTTGTTGACTATTCTAAAGTGGGGAACATTTAGGATATCTCCTTGTAGCAGATAAAAGAGAGCAGGTGGAGGGTTAACAACAACTTCAGTCTCATCAGTACTTGATCCAAGATGAGCCAACCAGTTTGCAGGCTGGTTACCTTCCCTGTAGATAAATGTGAACTTAATTTGCATCTTGCTAGTGAGATCCCTAATTTTACTTATCCAGTAAGAGTAGTGTCAGGGAGTCTCCTCCTCCTGATTTAAAAGGGGAATAATCACAGCAGAATCCAGTTCTAACCAAATTCTATTCCATTTAGCCTTAATGGCAAGGTTAATTGCCCAGTACACAACAATGAGTTCAGTTTCAGTTGCATCATTGGCCAGGACAGGGGTATGAAAGTACAGCAAGCACTTACCCAAATGATTTCTGTAGATGCCACCCACACCAACACCATTTTTAGTAAAGCTACCATCAGTAATAACCTTTAAGTAGGATGATTTGGGGCTTTCCAATAGACTTTAATGACTTGAATAAAATCAGTCTTAGTGGAAGCACAGAAGTTAAAAATATTAGGAAAGCCTTTACAATTAATCATCTTGTGCAAGTAAGTCACACAATTTCTGACAGTAGACCCCACATTAGGATTTGCATCTTCAAATTTGACCTTGTTTCTTTCCATCCAGATGAACCAAGCAATGGTGAAGGAGATAGCAGTGTACTTTCTAACCTTCCAGTGCCACAAGCAGTCAACCAGTCTATCCCAAGTAAGATTTCCCTGGTCAATTTTCAAATGGTTTAGGAACCGTTTCCATATATGTTGAGCAAATTCACATTCAAAGAATAAGTGGTTCAGAGTTTCCTTTGCCTTTCTACATAGCCAACATTTAGAGGGACCTCTCAATCCCTTCAACTTTAGAATATCATCAGTAGGGATCATTCTATGGAATATTCTCCAGCAGCAAAAGGACATAGAAGGTGATAAGAATTTATTCCATAGCTGATCACCCCAGAGTATATGATCCCAGCAGAAGTTTTTAGAATAGATAGCTTTGGTGAGACTTTGGTGGGAAGTGGATTGCCATAAGAGTTTATCAGCAAGATTTCTGTTGAATTTTATACTGACCACTTTGGTGATAGAATGAGGTTGAAAAAGGCTTGCTAACTTACCCAGGGACCAGTTGTCCCTATCCCAACAATCAGCCACTTTCAAATCACTATTATATATATTGGTAATGGGGGAGAGCCAATCTTTAGGACACCAATTATCAAGCCAAAACTTGATGTCCCCATTACCAAGCTCCCAGCTATAGTTAGCTTCAGCAATATGTCTGATTTTCAGCATTTTCACCCAAATTCTAGAATCACCAATTTTTCTTAGGACAAGTGTGGGATGCTGATCTTTGCAATACTTACCCCACATGAATTT
>NW_018165456.1:185177-194850 GCF_001263595.1 Phalaenopsis equestris | reverse complement strand
CCTTATCGAATATTATTGTGTATATATATATATATATATATTATTTCCCCAATTTGGCGACCGACAAGGGTGTAACAACAAGGAACATCATCACAACCAAAAAAAAAATCATAGGAAGATCGATAAAGTATAGTAAAACCTATTCTAGTAAGGCCCCTAAAAAAAACACTAACATGACAAACTGAAAATCAAAAGCACACATAAAATTAAGTTAAAAGTAAATTCAAAACAAATTTTATGTAAAGAACACACAACATAATCAAATCAACTGATAACACTCAGGTTGCCTCCCAAGAAAGTGCTTGGTTTAATGTCCTTAGTCAAATTGTGTTGACATGAGTAAAGTTTGTGTTCTTATACTTGCTTTTATTCCTGCATTTTACATACTAATTTGCATTATTTTTGTTGGATTTACACTTGTGGAGGCTTTTGTTGATATTGTGCAGGTTACAGGATATTGTATGTAAATTTTATAGCGTGAAAAATTAAGAAATAAATGGTCAAAAGTGGCATGGCCATGCCTGAAAGGGGTGTGACCATGCCACCTTATCGAACCCAGTGATGTGACCATGCCCAAATAGGGTGTGACCACTCCTTCTCTTCATAGGTGATGCGTGACCACGCTGGGATTTGGCATGACCACACCTCCCTATCATTGCGTCTGGCTTGATCATGTTGAAATGCAACTTGACCATGCCAACGATGTGAGAAATATTTTCTTGGAAAAACTTTTCTTACTAAATCTGAGATCTGGACTATAGAGGAAGATGTTAGGACTTTTTGGAGGTATATTGGACATTGAGAGGTAGCTGAAGATAACATTTAGAGGGTTGAGAGCTCTCCCTTGAGGATCTTCATCTTTGCTTCAGGTTAAGGACCCGAGGGTCATTTTGTCTACTCTTTTCTTTTGTATTCTCTTACGTTGTTCAAAGTTGATTGTATGAGAGGACTCTGTTATGAAAGAGGGAACAATTCATCTTGTAAGTTTTTATTTTCAAGTTATGCTTTCAGGAATGATTCCTATGGATTAGTTTTTCATAGTTCTTTCGATCATGCATGATTAATTTCCTTTTCGTGCCTCTCTGTTTTATGGATTTTAGTTTTCATGGTTTCATCAAATGATTTACTTACCTCTATCATTTTCTTGAGGAAAGGCTTATCATTGTTGTGTTTACCATCAAGTTTCATTTAATTATGATCTGGCCAATTAGGATGATAACATATTTCGTAATCTGCGACTCATACCCATTGCGTAGAAGAACAAAACGGTTACCACAAAATCATGGTAATAATAAGCATATTTTATCTAGATTTTACAACTTAGAAAGAGGATATGAAAAGTATTGTGGAATGCCATGGGGATTGAAGGAGCCTCAAATTCAAGGATTCTAGCCTTCATTTTACCTAGGCATAGGCATAAAATGATCATTAATCCTTGTTGACAACCATCATTTAGAGGAAAGTCTAGGAAGACCATTTACAACCACAATACCCGAATCATGGAGGCATGAGCCCTGCATCTTTTGAAGAGCCTTAAGATATCTCTGATGTCATTTTTCCCTTTTTTTAAACCTAGCTATTTTTATTTCTATTTTTTAGTAGGATTTTAGGAATTCATACCTTATTTTGATCATGTAAACTTAATGGATGCTAGCCTTCTATTTACCTAGGCATAGGCATAAGGAGGTCATTGATCCTTATTGATAACCATCATGTAAGGGAAATTCTTGGAAGACCATGAACGACCACAATACCTAAATCATGGAAATTCTAGGTAGACCATGAACGAACACAATACCTAAATCATGGAGGCGTGAGCCCCACATTTTTTGAAGAGCCCTAAGATATCTCTAGTATCATTTTTCTTTATTTTCAAACCTAGATATTTTTTATTTCTGTTTTTTAGAAGGATTTAGGATTTCATGCCTTATTTTGATCTTGTAAATTAGGTTTAGAAGTTTAGTAAACTAGTGATTCTCCCTCCAAAATAATTCTTAACACTTTTCTCATGGGATTGATAAATGGTACTCTTTAACTGCATTAATACTTGAAATGTACGCTTGTGTGATTTGGATGACTTGCTTTACCATAATTACTTGGGCAGTCAAGTTTTTGGGATCATTGGTGGGGAAATACATAAAGAAAAATTTTGAGTTTATGAGAACTGTAGTTGAACTACTAAGAATTTTGGTTAGACACTTTTTTTCTCATTTTTTATTATTTTTCCTTGTTATTGATCTTATTGCATTGTATTGTTGCTTTTATTTCTTTACTAGTGCTTAAAAATTAAAAAATTTTAAAAATAATAATTAAATAAATAAAGTCAAAAAGCCAAAACAAAATGTTTCAACACTTCGGAATGGCAAACCCTCATGAAACAAATTTATACCTTTTCAAGAGTATATCTACCAATCAATGGCTAGCTTTCACATAACTTTTGAAAATCAAATGGAAAATCTTCATGAAAACCTTCTACCTTTTTAGGAGTATTCTGACCCATTGATGGCTAGCAATCACATGAATTTTGAATACCCCGCCATGTGAACTAGATTTGTTGACCCATATTCCAACACCTATAACCCAAGCTGGTCAACATGCTAAAATTTTAATTGGACTATCAATTACCCAAATGTAGAAAACCACTACTGATGGAGGCCCCAAACTAATACTATAGAATATGAGATTAACCAAGATAGTGACCACCATGAAGAAATGAGACCTTGATTGAATTAGTACTAAACCTTATAAACAATTACAAGGTCAAACTGCAACGTTAAAAAACATAGAAAATTAAATAAAGCAAATAGTTAGCCTGGTATGCCAAAGGATGTCAGGGGTATTGAAAACCACAACTTTGAATATGAAGATTTGATCCATAAAGAGCAGGTTGAGTTAGATGATTTTGGTTGGACATGTTGACCTCAAGTTTATTAAGGTCTAGTCTTTCTTCCTTAGAAACATAGGATCTAGCCATAGGACTTTCATGTTAACTTTTCTAGAGGACTAGTGATGGAACCCTACCCTATTAGAAATTCTAAACACTTCTTTACTTCTCTTGGAGTTCCACATGTTTGGTTCTAACCTCTAGCACTTAATAGGATGGAACCAGCATGGGGAGCTCAAGAAAAGTCCCCATAGGATTGTTTGGTCTTAGGGTTAGCCCTGGGTGGTGAGGTCTTGATCATTTTTGGAAAAACAAACTTGAACCCCTCACTTTCACTCACAACCTAAAATCCTAAGCCAAACATGCTTAGCTTCATTCCCTACTCTTTTAGAAACTCATGTGGGTAATCCTTCAAACTCTTAGCCTTTGGCTAGAATGGCTAGGACCAACACATGGAGGATCCAAAATGGAAGCTTTCCTTGGTCTCATGGCACCATAAGGGTAATTTTGTGATTAGCCTCCTCATTAAACCCCAATTTTACAAAAAAATCCAATTTTGGTCTTTTGCCTCAAATTTCTCCAAAATTACCAAAATTCCCCTTAAACCCTAATTTTCAAAAAATTGTACAAATTATTAATTTATCTCCAAAAATCATCTCAAACCACTTAAATTGATCAAAATGCTCCAAAATTTCTAAAATACCCCCTAAAACTGCCAAAATTACCAAAATACCTTTCATGTCCAAAAAATTCCCAAAACCTTCCAAATAATTCAAAACCTCTTGTAAATCAATCATAACCACCAAATGGGCCCAATTTGACCAAATTGACTAATTTTGACCATGACTAATTTTGACCAATTTGACCAAATTGACTAATTTTGACCAAAATCCCAATTTTGCCCCTAAAGGCCCAAATTCCCTAAATTCATCCCCATTTCCACCAAATTGATTTCAAATTTCCCCAATTTCAAAGCCAAATCAAATTTCATCATTTTTGAACCCAATTCAAACCAAATTTTAGCCTAAAATTCTAGCCCAATTGAACTCAATTTCAAGTAAAAATGCCAAGTCCAAATCAAATGCCTTAAGTTGGCCCTTCGCCGAAATTCCACCAAATTGAACTCCCTAACTTATCCAATTTCCCTAATTTTGCATCCTAAACTCTTCATAACACTCCTCTAGACCAACTTGAACCTTCAATTGGGCTAGAACCAAACCCAAATCCAATTTAAACCAAAATCCCCAATTTTTCCCAAAAAATCCAAACTCCTCCAAATTAAACTTCCTAACCTCTCAATTTCCTCACAATTGATGCCCAAATGCCTCGTGACAATCTTTTAATCCAAATTGAGCAAACAATTGACCCAAATTCAAACTCTAGCCAAGCCCAAACTCAAGTTCAAGCCAAATCCTACAGGTTTAACCCAAACCCTAAAATCACCTTGAGCCACTTAGTCTAGTCCAACTTTGACCACCCTAGCTGCCATTTGGAATTTAAGACCTAACCTCGATCCACTTAGCACACCCTAGTAATTCCATGGACCAAAGGTCCCTTGAATTAAGGGATTTCTTCCCAAAAAAGTCTAAACCAAAAGGATTCTTCCCACCAACCTTCCCAAGCCCCAATTTTATCATCATTAAGCTCTTCAGGCCTCCCTGACCTAGCTAGTTACCACCTCAGCCCCGGCCAAACACCCTAGTCACCAGAGAGATCAAAACCAAGAAGGTCACCAAAGCTTTTAACTCAAAATTGAGCCTATCCTATGTCGTTAACCTTGATTGGTCACTGGCGCCGCTTAGCACTCCACCTAAGCTTATTGGCACCAGCCGATCAGAGCTCCATGCCTTCCCATTGGCCTCAACTATAAATCTCCCGCTCACAAACAAGCATGGAAGAAGATCCAATTCCTTAGGGAGATTGTGCCAAATTTTCACGCGAGCCTCTATCAACCCTCCTGAGTTCAGTTTCATTGTCTTTAGTCGCCCATCCTCACTGTCCAAGCCCAATTTCTCCCTTTAAATCCCGAGTAATTTTCTATCACTCCGTAAATCTCCACCAATCTTCAAATCGATTAGCTTATGAGCTTTCTAGAGCATAAGAAGAAGTTCCTAAGCAAAATCCCTATCCTTTCAACCCCCTACATTAGACTTTGACAAAGGCCGCATCACCCTTTGATCAAAATCTTACTCATACCCCATACTAGAGGAAGGTGATGCTTCAAGCACGTTCGTGGGACTCCAGAGAGCTTCTACAAGCATCCAATTGAGGCCACGTCTCTTGGACAAATGTATAACTCAAGATCCCTAATTTTAGTCTCAGTTTCATCAATTCTAAAGTAGACTAGTGTTTCATGTTTGATCAACCGTATAGATAGGTTTGTCTTGACTAGATGAAGCTATAGAAACAAACCCCATGTGATTTAGTTGAGTATCGAGCGAGATCGAAGCTTTTTAGTGCGAATGGCTCTCGGTTTAGGTTAGATGGGGATGATGAATTGTTGTCATCCATTCACATGTGTATTGATCCAACGACGGAGGAGTCGGATGAGAGATCTATTCTTGAATAGTGGGATGCATGGCAGCTGACGTGGATGACGGCGTCGAATCGAAGCGCGCCGCGTATAAAGTTCGGAGTCGCAGAGGATGACGAGGTCATCAAGTGGATAAGTAGATAAATATGGTATTTTTTATTTAAATTAATTTAGAAACTTTAAAAAATTATAACTTGGTAAATTCACATAAATAAAATAAAAATACTTTGTTGATTAGTGAATAGAGGAGGTAATTATGAAATAAAAATAATGATTATTTGCATGTATTTTATTTTTTATTAATTAAATACCCTATAACTTATTTTAATTATATTTAATTAAATATTAACCACCTTGAATTAAAATATGGAGGGTTTATTTTGCATGTGATTGGAAGTGCTCTTTGTGTTTTTCCAAAGTCAGCGAACACCTCTAACCCTAAATACCCTAATATTCAATGTTAATTCCCCTATTTTTCTTAAAATATAAATAAAACATATGAGACTTATTTTGGTAGGTTCACTGTGATCAGAGGACCTTATAAAAAAATATAAAATGTGCTTAAATAATTAGGTGTATTAACTTAGGTAATTAAATCATTAAAACCCATAAAAAATTAAATAAATAAAATATAATTAAATAAATCATAAAAAATGATTCATAGTGAATATAATGATGATTTTAAGTCTCTGTAAAAACTTGAAAACCATTTGAAATGTATTTCACATCAAAACCTATTTTTCAAGGAAAATGGGATTTTTGCTCTAAAATAATTATAATAAATAAAATATAACTAAAAAAATTATGAAAAGTTATTTGGAGTGTTCCTTGTGATCAGTGGCACATAAGAAAAATAAAGTTGGTGTTAAAATAAATAATTCATTGAGCTAATTTTTTAATTTAAAAATAATTAAAAATAATGGAAAATCACAAAAATATAAAAATGTACAAAATTATTTCAAATTGTTCCCATATCACTTGAGACCTTTTAAAATTTTTTTCCTAATTTTTCTAATATAGTTATATATTTTTAGATGCTAAAAATGCATTAAATAAAATTAAAAAAACATAAAAATCAAAAGTTTACTTCTTTGAGCTCTATGAACTAAGAGAGGTTAAGGAAAATATGAAAGGCATTTTTTGAAATTAAATTATATTTTCTATTTAATTAATCACTAGAATGAATAAATAATTTTAATAATTAAAATATAACTCAAAAAAATCATGAAATTTAGTCCAAGTGTTTCTCTAACCTGTTTGAACCTCCAATAATTTTCTTAAGGATAGGAGTTTGGTTTTGATTAACTAAATGAATTAACATTGAATATTACTATTTTTGAGTAAAAATAATTATAAAAATTAAATAAAAATCAAACAATTATAATTTCACATTTCATATTTTAATTGACCCATGAGTGAGGTACCATGAAAATTTTAAAGTCATTTAAGTTAAATTTAATGAATTATGAAGTGGAAAACTCTATGGGCAAAATGGTAATTATGAGATTTTGATACCATAATTAAATTTTAGGTTAAGTCAAAAGGTAAATAGGTAATATTGATCATAATGAACTTCTTTAAATGATTGAAACATGAAGGGTTAAGAGGTAGAAACAAATTTGTCACTTTTCTACAATAAGGATAAAAGTGTAATTTTCCAGAATTATTGTGATTTGAAAGTTAACTTAATTGGATGATCCTAAGGTAGTGGGCTTGAGGTAGGAAGATAATAACTTATTACTTTGAAGCCCCCTTAATTGGTGATTAAATGATAAGCATAATATTTTAATGAGAATTAAATCCCACTTAATCTGACATTTTGATTATTGCAAGTTTACTTTAAAAATTTGACTTAAGGGCTTAATGGTGAGCTAGGCTTGATATTTAAATTTTTCTAATGAAACTTGTAAAAGAGAAACATAATTAATCATGAAATCATTTAAAATACTACAAACCCGACTTTAACTGTAGGTCCATGATCCTTAATGATTTAAGCTTTCCCTTAGGGGCATCCACTTACATAACTCTTAAATAAAACGTCAAGTGAATGTCTGAGTACCCCACTCATGGAATAATTAAAATCTTAAGTTACATTGAGCACAGGGTAGATTAATCCATTGAATCTAGATTTAACTTTGGATGCTTAATTGAACAACATAATAAGTTCAAATTAACTCAAAACGATTCAAGGGGTTTTACAAGTTTTTTAGGGTTATGCCTAAACACTTTTATGATCTTTTAAATATTTTGACAAAAAACTAAATTTATTATGCTTTGTTCAAGTAAATAATCCCATAACACTTTTAGGGACCCACCAAGTTATGCCTCGGGACTTGATAATTCACCTAAATCAATATAAATTCGCTACACTACTATCCTACATTAATTGACCCATTTCTCAATGATTTGAGTCTTCTCTAAGGTATTTAAATCCTTGTAAGCAACCAAGGATATTTATTTTTTCCACATATGAACCATCGTGCTTGTGTAAGTCTGAGGTATAGGTGGCCAGGACAAAAACAATAATGCAAATGTATGCTAAATGAGGGATACGACGTGGGATTTTAGAATAGTATCTCCTACCTCGAGGACCTTTAACAAAAGGAGAGGGTAAGAACCGATGATGCTATTCGATGAAACCTGAGAATCTGACTGCTTCCGACACTATTAGATTGTATGTAGTCTTAGCTCAATCAAATTAATTAACTTGTGGACTACACTACTTTACAAAGTATTTATAAAAATAATTTTTTTTTCTAATAAAGTAAATTCTATATGCATTAAAATTAAATTTAAAATGAAAAATTATAAGGTTCCACGGTTAATCACTTCGATCGAGATTAGGACTGCCCTCCGTAGATTATCGGGCTGGTAGCTTTTACTCAAGGTCGGGAAGCACACAGTCCAGCTCTGAGCCCCATCTTTACCAATGTCTTATACTTAGTTATGATCTTCCATATGTGACTATGATTTTTCTATTACTTGCTTGTATTTTACTATGACTCGTTTTCAGACTTTTCTCGTATCGGATGATCTTACTTACTTTCCTGTAATTTATTTAAATTCCAGTAAATTATATTATTTTTTTATGATGTTAATTATGCAGCAGTAGCAGAGGCTCAGGTGCGTATTACATTTCAGGCATCATAATGTTACTTATTTACTTTACAACATTTTTCATCTTTAATTCCCTTTTACTTCTACATTTCTTATAATCGCAAGACCTCTAGGGTAGAGAATAGTAGCTGGTTTACCTAGGTGGATTAATGTAAAACCCAAACACATACCAATTAATTAATTGGATTAATAATGATTGAAATAAAAATATAAAAAAACTTATAGTTTTAACTTGGAACTGTCACTTTGACGAGGAGCTTGGAGCAAGCTAAAGTAGATAGAGGACATCGTTCTATAACAGCAAATGGGATCGTCAACATCAAGTCTTTCCTTATAATTAAATAACAAGCCATAGGATTTTGAGGTTTCTCATCTAGTATGGCATAAGTCCTCAACTCATCTTTAGGCCTTTGCAGAATCATATTTTGCAATTTAATCCCTAATTGGCTTTGGGCTTCGAGGTCATCGTCATTACGACATAAGTCCTCCAGTCTTTCAGGCTATTTGTATGATTATTTCATGCAATTTTAAGCCCTAAATAATATTAATTGGCTGGATGAATTATTTAATTATATTTTCTTGAAATTGAAGCCAAACTATAGGGTAGCTTGGGAAGTCACTGAGGTTCTCCTCATGATCCGTGACATCCCCTAGTTTCCCCCCTTTGGGTTCTGAAAATAATTGTTCTTATTTGATCTATCACATTTGAATTTTCCATGTCCGACCTTGAAAACCATAAAATTTGAAATTCTTTAAGATAATATTTTTTGATCTAAATCGAGAGTGTTCTTAGGTGATTTTGAGTGTCTAAGATGTAATTAACTACAGGGGTTTACCCTTATAGGAAACTTTGGAACCGAGCTTAATATAAATCCTGTCAAATCTTTTATATTAGATAGGGGAATTTTTCAATCAACATAAAAGTTTTGCATAATAAAATGGATGTCATAAATTATTTAGTTTATTTAATCAAGTCTCTATATCAAGTAATGTGTCTATTCCATAGGATAGATACGTAAGTTGTGGCGGTCTACTCGTTTATTTAAACTATTGCATATATGAGATCAGTTTGGTCTCATATTTTAAAAATTTTAAATATTACTTTCCAAAATTATATATATATATATATAAATATATAT
>NW_018165456.1:178975-185167 GCF_001263595.1 Phalaenopsis equestris | reverse complement strand
ATATATATATATATATATATAAAATAAAAGAGCCTCTTGTGGTTCCCTACGTGTTGATATAAAAAGTTGTTACAAAATGAAGGAGGGAAGGCGGATCCTCGTCTAAGAGCAAAAAGAAATACAAGATAAATCCTAGGGGTTTCCCAATCCACAATATAACTCCACACAAAAAATTAAAATTGCAAAAATGTATAGAATACCCAAAAATTACTTCAATTCAAAGGAAATAAAATAAACATTTAAAGTACACCCATAAAAGAGTGTTGCACACAACTCCATCCAAAACGGTAATTGAGGACATCTTAAGCCAGAGTGCAATAGCAGAAATTGCGCCGATAGCATCTTTTAAACCACAGTGCTCCTCCTCGCAAAGTAGTACCATCAAAAGAAGTTCTGGAAAACTAGCAATAAACTCCCTATTCCATAAATCATGAGGTCTTCCAAAGTTCAAATAAAAATATAAAGTTACTGTGAAGCAAAAAATATGTTGGAGTATCCAAACTTTTCTAAGGTAAAGAGATACCCAAAGACAGTTAAAAACCAAACATAAGCCAATGCATAAAATTAATATTAAATGCAGAAAAATTATAGTTTGAAGTAGGAGTGATGGGCCCACGACAAAAAGAATGCAGCAGAGGAGTAATTCAAAAAAAATCAAAAGATTCCAAATAACAAAGGTCAAACCAAAATTAGCCCAGAATCAAAACCTGTTCAAGTAGTGTAGCAGGAAATCAAGATAAAAGAAAGGAAAACACATCAAAAAGATGACAACAAGCCTAGTGAGCCAATAAAAATTAACTTATGATGTAAGACACATCTAATAAGTCACCATTCAAAAGTAATTGTAATTGAGGTGGGGGCAAAATGCCCACCAAAATTCTACTTAATCCCTGTTTAGCAAGCCAATCAGCAGGGGAATTACATTCCCTGTAAATGAAATGCATCTGTATAACCAAGTTGTGCTTTTTAATAAAATCTTGAATAATGTTAAGAAAACAGAGAATATTCCAAGTGATTGGAGAGGCCTTGTTGAACATGTTAACAATAGCCATAGAGTCTGATTCAGTACAAATCGTATTGAAATGAAAGTTAAGTGACATCTGTAAAGCATACCAAATGGTGAAGCATTCAGCTTCTAAAGGTGTGGAGGCACAAACCAAAGAGACAAAAAATCTGAGGCAGCTACCCCTATTATCACTTAAAATACCTTGCGTCCCGACGTTATTAACTGTCCAGCTCCCATCTACATTCAGCTTCACCCAGCCAACGGAGGGGGGTTGCCACCTTAGTAAAGAGGCCCTCTTACCCCTCCGGGGAAAGTAGAATGTATCAAAAGGTTCCTAGAGATTTTGAATAAAAAAAGAAAGACTATAGGAGGTGTTATTAGCAAGTGTAGGAGGGTGTGTTTCATATTTATGAGCATTTCTAGCAGCCCAAAGGAACCATAAAATAATCAGAGGAAAAGATTCCAATTTACCAACATAAATGGGTGCAGCCTTTCAATAAACAAGATAATTGTCAAACTCAGAATAATCATTCAATCTAGTCCAAGTAATATCGAAATATAGCCCAACCTCATGCCAAACAGTACGAGCATAATTGCAATCAATAAAAATGTGTGAAGTCAATTCAGCCTCACATTTGCAAATGTAGCACCTCGAAGCCATGCGCAAGCCTTTAAATTTAAGAATATCATCCAACGGTAAAAGCAATAAAAAATATCTCCATAAGAAAAAAGATATATAAGGGGATAAAACATCATTCCAAGGGTTTTAGTCCAGCGTCGATGGGTACAAGTACGCATATTTTGATATAGAAGTTTAGTGATAAAAGTATGAGAGGTGAATTTCTACATAGGGGAATCCTTAATAGTGGATGAAGAAAGTGGTATTTTTGTAATATAGCCAGCCTTATCCCAAACTAAATCGGTGAGTTTAGGCACATCCCAAGCTTCGTTGTGCCAACAATCAGAAACAAGGACATTGCTATCAGAAGCAGAATGAGGCATAGTAGAAAAGTACTCCACACCACAATAATCAAACCAAAAGGATAAATTCCCATTACCAATATCCCAAAATATAAACTTTTGTGCATCAGGTCAAACTTTAATTAAAGCTTTCCAAAGTTTAGTGTCTCCCGTTTTCCATTCAATGATAGTGGGGTGGACTTGAGTGCGATATTTTTTTATGAAGAAATTGAGCCCATAACGACGTACCCTTACGAAATTTAAACCAAAGTTTACACATATTGATCTCAATAATATGATTTAGGTTCTTAAAAACTAAACCACCAGCAAAAAGAGGTTTGCGAGCTTTATCCCAAGTAGACCAAATTCTTCTATGATTACTTTCGGACCATAAAAATTTATTAAAGAGCCTTTCCAGAGTGTTTTGTGTACTTTTTTTAGATGTAGAACTTGAAGAGCATATAATGGAATGGTGCGAAGAACACTCTTAAGTAAAGTGAGTCTGCCACCATTAGATAAAAAAGTGCTCCTCCAATCATTTATCTTGGCTTTAATTTTTTCCATAACATCATCCATTTGTGATTGTCGTTTCCTACCCAGCAAAATGTTGACACCCAAATATTTAAGCGAAAGGAGGCCATCTGACAAGAAGTATGATTGATAGCCTAGGTGGTTAAGGTATTGTTGACATGCTTACCGAAAATTAAATGGCATTTAGCCGTGTTAAAGGTTAATCCCGATATGAGCTGGAATTGCCTTAATGTTCTCATCAAATGTTTGAAAGTGCTTTTGCTAGCGTTGGAGAAAATAATAACGTCATCAGCATAAGCCAGATGACTGACCAGAAGCTTACATTTGTGAGAAACTTGGGTGTAAGGGTGAAGCTCCTGCATTTGATTCATAAGGCGAGAGACGTAATCAAAAGCGAGAGTAAAAATTGTAGGAGAAAGAGGATCGCCTTGTTTGATCCTCCTTAAAGAGGAAAAGAAACCATAAGATTTTACATTCACAAGAACGCTGTAGTAATTCTGAGCTAGCCAGGTTTGAATAATACTATAAAAATTAGTAGAAAAATCTCGAGCACGAAGTATGCATAAAATAAAATCCCAATTGATAGTGTCAATTGCTTTCTTAATGTCAAGCTTAATAACAACATTGCCGCCCCTACACTTCTTGTCTAAGTCTTTAATAATTTCTTGTGCAAGGAGAATATTATCATATGTTTCCCTACCCTAAATAAAAGCAGACTATTGAGGAGAGATGATGGTTGTCAAATGAGGTTGTAAACAACCCACAATAATCTTACTTATAACTTTAGAGATGACAGAGGTAAGGAAGATAGGCCAGAAGTTATCCCAACAAAGTTTATTGTTGCATTTAGGAATAAGAACAATTACGGAGGAAGTGAAATATTTACCTGGGTTGTCACCCAAGAAAATTTTTTTAATAGCACTTATCACTTCCTTCTTAACAGTGTCCCACCAATTAATATAGAAGGTTGAAGTAAAATCATCAGGCCTCAGAGCCTTATTGGAGTTAATACCTTTAAGAGCAGCAAGGATCTCTTCTTTAGTAAGGATGTCAGTAAGAACAAGAGAAGAGAAATAATCCTTTCCCTCTTTGAAAGGTCCACATTAACAGGTAAGACCGAAGTTAGTTCTTGAAAAAGATTAGTGAAATGTTGAACCGCACTGTTACCAATTGCTTCTGGATCAGTAAGAGTTTCACCCTCAGAAGATTTGATCTTGAGGATTGTGTTTAAGTTATGTCTTTTCTTTATGGATGCATGAAAAAAATTGGTGTTCTTATCACCACAAGCAAAGTAAACATCATTAGCTTTTTGTTTCAGGAAACCTTCCTCTAAATCAATAGCTTGTAGAAGGGAATCAAGAGCTTGAGCTACATCGTTAGTCCATTGGATAGTACTAAAATCTTTAGATTCTAATAAAACAACTTTTTTCTGCACTTCAATAACTTTAGTATGAACATTACCAAAAACTTGGTAATTCTATTTCCATAAGTGGTGAGCCACTTTTTTGTGAAGTTGCCATAAAGTATACCAAGGGGTGCCAGCAGTATCAGAGATCCAAACCTGATTAATGAGCGCTAAGAAGGAATCATGATTAGTCCAAATATTGAGGAACTTGAATTTAAAAAAGGGAGAGGAATTAGAAAAGGCAAGCAAAAGTAAAATAGGGTTATGATCAAAAGCTGAAAAGTTCAGATGTTGGACTTTAGAAATTGGGTAATAAGTGAGGAAAGGTCCGTTAGCAAGAAATCGATCCAATTATTGTGAGAGAAAGCCTCGGCGCCAAGTGTAAGGAGAACCAGAGAATCCTAAATCATACAAACCAGCATCAACTATCTTATCACAAAACCTGTTGATGAGAGAAACCTCACATCTTTTGCAACCACTCCTCTTAGAAGCTTTCATAACCATATTAAAATCACCTCCAACAAACCAATTTTCTTTGATTGTCTCCCCCATGTAAACCAATTTATCCCAGAGTAAGAATTTATCCTGTAAATTAGAGCTTGCATAAACAAAAGTGGCCCACCCTTGAAAATTATCCATCTTGAAATTAGTAAGAACAAATTAAACGTCATCCTCAATGATATTTAAATGAACTTGACGCTTCTAGAAAATCCATATTTTATTATTTTTGTTGCAATAGTGATTAAAATTTGAAAAACTCTTAAAAATTCTTCCCTGATTCACAGAAACCAGAGGCTCCAGAATAACAAAGATAAAAGGCTTATGGACCCTACTTAAGTGCTTAAGTCTATTAAGGGAGTTAGGGTCCACAACTCCTCTAATATTATATACCATAATATTAAACATAATGTCTCAAGCTGCCCTTTCTAGTAGATCTAGAAGGGGTGTTGAATTGTTCGCCATCAGAATAGTATTTTCCACCTTTAATGATATTTTCAGCATCGAGATGCAAGAGTTCATTTTTCCTTTTACTTTTCTTTTTGCTGGCCTTTTGTACCATCCATTCCCCCTCCAGCAGGTTTGTAGCTTCCATAATAGCAAATTCAAAATTATTAGCATTATCATCATTATCTTTCTCGTAAGAGGAAGAAACAATGCTAAAATTAACTTCCCCATGAGAGGGGAGTTCAAAGTTTTGTCCAATACCCTGTGACACTTGTAAATTTGTGTCAGATATAGTAGTTGAAACAAAAGGAATAACATCAGTAGAGGTAACATTAGGTAAAACTTTCTCAATAACATCTTCCGCTGAAACCAAAGGAACATCAACAATAGAGGCAATGTGTGTAGTGTGGTCAGCCTTAATTTCCTTACCTTTTCTTAAATCCGTAAGTTCCCTATTGGCCGTATGAGTATTGTTAGTATCACATTCTCCTTCAACCACCATTTGTTGTGTCAGAGTAGGAAAATATATGTTAGAAATGGGAGTCAAATTTTGCAAGCATAATTCAACATTATGCAAAGGGAGGTTTATCTCATCAACAGGCTCAATATTAGGAACAGAGTTTTGTTCGACATGCTCAATATTAAAGACAAAGTTTTGTTGAGATGGTTGGTGCCTTTTTTCAGGAGAATGAAAAGGTTGAGTAATAATAGAAGGTTTTAGGTGGAGATTTAAACTGTAACACTGAGGAGTAGAGTGCCCAAACATGGAACAATGAGTGTAATAGGGGGAACGTCTTTCAATTTCTACCGATTGCCAATAGCCTTGATGTTGTGAGCCAATCCATATCTCATCACAAAATGGTTGAGTAATATCCCTCTCAACCAAAACACGGGCTTCAGATTGTCTAGTAATATAGTAAGTATCACTATCCATTTTAAGTGGTTTGCCATATGCAGACGCAAGGGAAAAAAAGATCTTGTGATTAAAAAGATGCAGTTTGAGCCCAGGAAAATGGATCCACATCGGAATGATAAGCAATTCAGATTTAGGATCAAAATTAACGGACCAATTTAGAAATTTCATAACGTGATTTTCAATTCTCATAAAACGCATAGGAAAGAGACAAGTGTAATCCTCATCATTAGCAAGTTGTATCAAAATATTTCTGCTGTCCAGGATTCCGACATTCCAACAACCCTTTAATTTAAGCATTTAAAAATCCCCTCTAATGAAATCAATTTTCGGTATGCTATACATAAATTTTCCAACCAATGCTAAACGACAAGAAGAAGCCAAAGTCAAAGTGTCATCCTCGTAAATAAATATAGAAAATTTTTCATATAT
>NW_018165456.1:169324-178913 GCF_001263595.1 Phalaenopsis equestris | reverse complement strand
GATTTTATATATATATATATATATCTCACTTTTCCCATGTTGACGATGGACATGACAATGACTAAGAAAGAATTTGTTGTTGTTTTTAAGGCACCCACTTGCATTATAAGGAAGATAAGAAAGCCGATACCACCACCCATAGGGTATCCCAATGTGAAGAAATGGAAGATAAGCCTAAGCAGGAGAGTAACCCATTAGACTTAGATCTTGAGCCTAAAAACTCTAGGGGCAATCCAATCAAAGATTTATAAGATTTAGAATTATATTTTTGGGACCAATTTCTAGCAACTTTTGAGGAAAAAACTGATATGCAATAGGGAAATTAATTATGAGAATCTTGATTTAGAAAATACTCTTAGGAATGATAATCTGAATAAACCCTCTACATACCCTATAAAAGGCTTCTATCAAACCGATAAAAAAAAGTTTCAAGAAAAATTAAATTTTGAGAATTTAATAAAAACTCTAGGACCAAATAAATATTGGTTGATTGATCAAAGATTACTAAATTGGATTTTTGAATATAGAGGAAGCCTTATTTGTCAGGTTGAGGACATTAAACCAAATGCTATGTTGGGAGGCAACCCAAGTGTTATCTGATATGTTGAGCAATTTTTTACTTTCTGCTTTTTTTTCAAAATTTATTTTAAAATTTTCTTTAAATTTTCATTTGGATTTATTTTGAGTAACTTTTATTGTGTTACTTAAGCAAGTCATATGAAGTTCGTGGATTCTAACTCAAGTGATTTGTTTCCATGTGTTGAGCTATATGAGTGCCATTCTTATTCAATTGTGATTCTCTTACTTTTTATGGATGATGCACTGTGACATTTACGTTCCTATGACTGTGTCGGTACTTAAAAAAAATTGAGTTTCCCGTTGGAAGCTGCTGGTCGTTGGAATCAAAATCTCGTCACCCGCTTTGAAAAGGCATTTAATTTAGATATACATATAAGTTTAGAAAAATATGAAATCAAACTAATCCCAAATCCTTCATATTTTAAATGAAAAAGAACTATACCTCAAGCCATGCATCTATCCCAAAATATAAACACAAGACTTGAGGGTGGGGCTCGATCAAATTAACTAAGAAATATATGACACCCGTTTGGTATGCGAAAACCATTTTTATTTATAAGCCTACAAGTTCCATTATTTAATATGGAGAATTAAATAGGGTTTATATTAAGCTGGGTTCATAAAAGCTTCCTATAAGGGCAAGCCCCTATAGTTTATTACATATTAGATAACCCAAGTCACCTAAGAAAACTCTTGATAAAAATCAGAGAATATTATCTTCAAAGAGGTCAAAAGGATAGTACTTTTCAACGAAGTCGGACAAAGATGTGTGAAAGGGAAATGACTCAAATTTGGAACCATTTTTTTCTAGAATCCGAATGAAGAGACTATGGGATGTTATAGATCTAGAGGATAACCTTGGTAACTTCCCAAGCTACCCTATGGTTTGGCTTTAGTTTTGGAGAGAAATATTTAAATATTTCATCCTGTCAATTTTATTAATTGGGGCATACATTCGTATGAAACGATCACACAAATAGCCTTGAAGATATGAGGATTTAGGTCATGACAAACAACAACCTCGAAATCCTAAGATGAGTTAGGGCTTAAACTATACAATAGATCTATACAAAAACCTAAAGAAAAGTTGAGGATTTATGTTGCATAAGCAGACCACCTTGAAGTCCTATGGCTTGGTTATTTAATACTAAAAAAATAATGGTTTAGCTGATGTAGACATGTTCTATTGTTGAAGATGGTCGTGATCCCCACAATGTTAGCTCCAAACTCCTCGTCGCGACAAGTTAAGATTTTCTAATGTGTTAAGTTATAATGTCAAATCGGATACCCCTAAGGGTCATGGTTATTTAAATGTTATGGGACATATTAAAGTTGATTAGAGCGACACTAGTTAGGATCCTACGGTTCCCTAGTTCTTGCACCACTATTTTCTTTTGGATTCACTTAGTTGAAATGAATCTACTAAACTCAACTTAATGAGTTCCATACTTTCATTTAAACCATGGGAAATCTCATTAGCAACCGTAGGTTATCCCGTAGGTTATCCGTAGGTTATCTCCTCCGAGGGATTCCTGATCATCTGATAAAGACATTTTAATTTAGTTGCAATTTTTATCTTATTTTGTTTGTGATTAAATTTTGAGTTGTCTTATATTTTGAATGTTGTGGCGGTAAATTTTATCTTGATTGATTTTTAGTTTTGGTTTTAGTTTTACGGCTATCCTAGCAGTTTTGGTTTAACATGCAAGCTCGAGATAAGAAATACAGAAAGACAAATGCACTAATTTAAAAGCGTACCTGTCGATTCTTCTCGTTTCACCACCTGAAAGATCGTACTTGCAAGACATGTATATAATTTTGTAAGGAAATTTAAATTGCAGGAGTAGATGAAGGTTCAGCTACCAAACTCAAAGTTTGTGACTTTATTGAATTCAGAAGATCCTAGTGGATGATTTTAGAGCAAAAATATGGCAAGTCCAATTTGCTCTTAAAAATGTCCAATAGATTTTAAAATGCTTGAGGCATGACCCTGGACCACTTTGAAGATTTCTTGAAATATTTCGAGTTCATTTTGGACTTATCATATTATTTCATTAATCATCCGAGGTTGAACTGTGACTACCTCGTTGCTCAGTGAAACTTGACAATTTAATTATCCCAAGGATAGGATACCCAATTAATCAATTGATGTTTCATTTAAAAGTTATGTGAGTGGGTGCCCCTAAGGCAAGTTTAAGTCATTTAAGATCTTGGTGCCTGCAATTAAAGTCAGGCTTGTAGTGTTTAAAGATGTTAATCATCAATCATGCTATCTTCTAAATCCAATCAATTGAGTGTAGATATTGAGCCTATGTCACTATTAAGCCTTTAACAATCATGATAGGTGGAATGGTGATTATCAAAATTTTGATTTAAGTGATATGTATTCTTATTGAAAGATCACATCATCATCAATCTTAGGCTCAAGTAAAGTAAATTATCATCTTTTCTATCTTAAGCCCATCACTTAAGAATCATTTGATCTTAGTTGACTTCCAAGTCATGAAGGCTAGGAGAATTATGATCTTGTTGATATTGTGCAAATGTGGTGAGTGAGTTTCTACCTTTTAGTCTCATTGTATTTCAATCATCCAATCATATTCATTAAGATCAATTTCTCATTTTCCCTTGATTAACCCTAAATTTTGATTAAGAACCAAAAACTAAAATGATTATTTTGCCCTTGGGGTACTTTACCTCATAACTCATTAAACACAACTCAAATGACTTGAGCATTCAAAGTGGCATATTCATGAGTTAAGTTAAACATCAGAAGAGAATAATGTGGTTTTTCTTTTGTCTTTTTAACTTCAGGAAATAAGGTTTTCAAAATTGATTTAATTAACTATCTAAAATAAATTTTATTATTTATGAGAAAATTATTGGAGGTTTCTTTGAGTCATATAAATACTTAGGCAAAATTTCATGATTTTTTGAATTAAATTATTATTATTATTATTTAATTTTGGATTAATTTCAATGAGTTAAATAAATAGAAAATTTCTTAATTTTGGATTAATTTCAATGAGTTAAATAAATAGAAAATAATGTTTTAATTACCAAAATTATTTTTACATTTTTATTAGACCACTTTGAGTTCAGAAAACTCAGAGATTCAAATTTTGTATTTTTGTAATTTTTTAATTTATTTATTATAATTATTTTAATGAAAAAATAAGGAAAATTCACTTTTAATCTTTTAAATTTTATTTTTAAATTAGAAAAATCAAGAAAAATATCCTAATGAATTCTAAGTAATCAGGGAAAACTTGTGCACATTTTGAACCATTTTTTTGTATTTTTGAAAATTTTGATTATTTTAATTATTTTTAATTCAAAATACACTTTGAAAATGACATATTTTCACAAAAATAGATCTTATTTTTATTAAATGCTCCTGATCACAAGGAACTCCGAAAATTATTTTTCATGATTTTTCTAAGCTTATTTAATTTATTATAATTATTTTTGTATAAAAATACAAAGTTTCTTTAAAAATCAATTTTTGTTCTTAAACTAAGCCAAATCATTTTTGAATTTTGCAGTAAGTAAATATGATTTTTATGCACAATATGGAACTGATTTTGTCAATTTTTTATAAGTATATAATTCACATAAATTAACACAAGGTGTATACATTTAATTAAATATAGAAATGTACAAAATAATTCAAAATATCATAATATTTTTTCTAGATCTCTGACCACAGGAAACCTACTAAAATTATCATCATAATTTTCCAAATAATATTTTGATTAACTATCTAAAATAAGCCAAAATGGCCACCCTAGCCTAAAAATTAGAACTACAAGCATAGAGATATCTTATGACCTTGGAAAATATATAGAACATCCCCTCTGTGATGAGGAATAAACTTTAGAAATTTCAAGTCATTGTGAGCCATATTTAGTCATGGAGAATTGAAATACCACAGAGGGTATTTAATTAATTAAAAATCATATACTTGGCAAATATTTTTTATTTTTAGTCCACATTATGATCCTCTATTCACTTTGCAAGAGGGTATTTTTCTTTTATTTTTATAATTTTTCTAGAGAAAGATATGAATTTTTGAAGTTCAGGAATTAAAATAAATTTAAAAAATCTATATTTTTTTACTTATCCACGCGGCGCCACCTCATCCTACGACGGCTCCGAGCTCACACGCAGCGTTCCGCCATTCGACGTTGCCATTCACCTCAGCTACCACGCGGCCTGCCTTTTCACTCCAAAGATTCATCTAGCTCGATCTCCTCCGTTGATTAAATAAACGCATGATCGGACGGCTCCCCGTTATCGTTCTCAATTGACAGCCCGAGAACCGTTCAAACTAAAACCCTAAGATCTTTGCCTAGACTCAACCAAATTGCATGGGGTTTATTTCTAAACCTTCATCAACTTAAAATGAACACATATATAAGGTTAATTAGGTATGAAATTAAGTCATTACAAATGGAGAATCAAAAGAAGCTCGGGCTAGGGTTAGAGCTTAATATCTTTTTCTAAGAGGGAAGGCCTCAATCAAACGGTTGTGGTAGCTTTGGTTGAGTCCAACAAACCTCTAAATGAAGGCATGTGCCCTGGTGATGTGTCTATGTATGATTTCAACCAAGGTGGATTTCTAGTGTTGGTCTAGAGCTAGGTTAGAGGCCGTTTGAGAGGGGGTTTTGTTGGGGATCAACTCCTTTCCCTCCTTTCACTGTGGAGATGGTGTGTGCACAATTAATTTGGGTTTGGTTCACTTTGGAGTTGTAGAGAAGAATATCTTGATTTCAGCCTAATTTTGAGCTCAAAATTAAACTCTCACAGAGCGAAACAGAGGGGGAAGATGGTTAGCTTGAGCTTAGGAATGCTTGGAGAGTCTCTAGTGAGATTTTGACAGAGTCTCCCCTAGGATTTTGGTTAGCTCCCCTTTGGTCATGGAGGGGGTTATTAAATAAAGTCTTGGACTGGCCACCAGGGACAATTGGTGGGTGTAAATTGATGCTTAGGTGGAGGGATGAAGAGCTTTAGTGATCAACAAGACTTGGCCAGCTCAGGTGAGTTTAATTTTGAGTTTTAGCCAGTGGGGGCTCCTTTGGGGGACTGTTTCAGCAGCTGAGGAGGTGGTTGGCTAGGGTTTAGTCACTTCTTGGCTCAGGAAGGTCAGGGGAGAGTTGATTATGATTTACTCCCAATGGCAAGTGATGATGGCAAAGTATTTTCAAATTAAACTCAAATATGGTTAAGATCCTTTAAATCAAGGGACCATTGGCCCATAGCTCACCATGGTGGTTTAGGTGGGTTTAGGTGGTTAATAGAGTCCAAATGGTGGCTTTGGTGACATTCATTTGGTGAATTTGGCATGGCCAAGTCATTTTTGGTGAAGGGGTTCAATTTGGGTCAAAATGGCTAGAAATTGGGTTTGGGTTAGGCTAGCCATGACATTGAGCCCAATAAATTGATCAATTTAGTGTATATGATTGTCGTGATGAGTATAGAAAATATTTTGAGTGATTTTGAATTGGTTTGGAGGTTCAATTTGGAGGATTTTGGGCATTTGGTCAATTAGGGGGTGTTGGAGGGGGTGTTGGGTTAGGGGTGTTGGGTTAGACTTGGGTTTAGGTTAGGATAAGGTTGGGTTAGGTCCAAATTTGTTGTTCAAAATGGTCTATATGAATGTCATAAAAAGTTTTCAACATAAATTGGGTGTCAATTTTGGGGTTAGGACATTCAATTTGGTGGAATTTGGAGACATTGCCAATTTTGGGGCAAATCTGAGGATTTTGAATGTGGGCTGAAATTGAGTGAAATTGAGGCTTAAACAAGGCCAATTGAAGGTCCAATTTGATGTGTAATATAATGTGTAGGATTGTTATAAAGAATTTAGGATTCAAATTGGGGCAATTGAGTGGATCATATGGTTCAATTAGGTGAGATTAACTCATAGGGTCAAAATTGGTGGTTTAATTTGGATCAAAATTGAGCTCAAAGCATGGGTCAATTAGGCTTGTATTTGGTTTTAATTGATCAAATGAAAGATGAATTTGATTTTAGAGTTGAAATTGAGGAGGATTGGGGCCAAATTGATGGGTATGTGAGGTGAATTTGGAGAAATTGGGCCTATAAAGGCAATTTGGGGCTATAAAGGCAATTTGGGGCCTATAAAGGCAATTTGGGGCTTTTTGGTCAAAGTGGTCAAAAATTGTCAAATTAGGTTCAATTAAAGGGTCCAAATTGGTTTTAAGGACATTTGAAATGATTTTAAGGGTTTTAAAAAAGTTTGGGCTACCAAGTGTATTTTTGTAATTTTGGCAAATTTGAGGTTATTTTGGTAATTTTGAAATTTTTTGGATGTAAATTTTTTGGATGTTTTGTTTGAAATTTTTTGGATGTTTTGGGCAATTTGGGTAGTTTTAAATGGTTTGAGTTCTGGTATTTTTGATGAATTTGATAATTTTGGTCAAATTCAATTTTTCAACGGCATTTGGGTAATTTGGATGGATTTGGGGGCAAAAGGCTAAGTTAGATATTTTGGTAGAATTGGGGTGCCAACCACCTTATATGAGCTATGGACTAATGAAATCCCTACTTGGGTCCTCTATGTACTGGTCTTATCTAAACCCTATCATAGGGCTAGTGGGTCTAAAGGACCATCTACATGAGTTTCCCAAAAGACCAAGGATCAAAGTCAACAAATCTGGGTTTTAGGGTTGTGAGTGAAAGTGGGTGCAAGTGAGTGCAAGTGAGTGAACTAGCTCCAGACCAACATCCAGGGTCAACCTTAAGGCCAAGTAGTCCTGTGGGGACTCCCCTTAAGCTTACTCTATAGTGGCCCTGATATACCTAAAATATATAGTGTTTTTAGACACATTTTTATACCTATTTTTGAGATATTGCGCTCTAATGGAAGGTATTTTTGTGTTTTTCTTACAGATACAAGTAAAAATGGCATAAATGCTTAAATGAGTGAAAAAGGATCAAATTTGGAGCAAAAAGGTGAAAATTTGTGCAAAGGAGTTTTTGCGCCTAAGAGCCAGATCCGGCGCTTAAGCGCTGGTTAAACAGAGAATGTCGCGCCTAAGCCCCAAGACCCCGTGCATAAGTGCGAGTGGCAGTTACTAGACGAGTAAAATCAGTTTTCACAGATTTTGAAGATGTTTTTGAGGCACTCATTGGCTTAATAGGTGGTTGTATACATTGGCTTAATAGGTGGTTGTAACCACCATGGACGAAAATTATCATGAAAGGATGCGTCTCTTGGGCAAATACATCAAATCAAGACACATTTTGAAGAGATCCCAAGGAGCCTCTTGGAAAAATATAAAAGAAAGAAGAGAGGACTTAGAAAAGATTCCTTAAAATATTGGCAAGTTTTGAAAGTTCTTCTCTTCGGAGTTTGTTCGGAGAGATTTTCTGGAACCACTTCTTACTTGTTTTATCCTTTTTGTTATTTTTTTTGAGTGATTATAAAAGAGAAGAGATTTAAAGGAACTTCAAGATTTTGGTGGAGGATGGTGGATTGGTGGAGGACTTGAGATAAGTTTTTATCTTTTTGTTTTGAGACTACTTTTGGTTTTAATTGAGACTTGTTGTTGGTTTGACAATGATTTCTTCTTTTAAACTAAAGTGTAGTTTTGTTTTCTCCATGGATTCTGAGTAGTTTTATTTATCTTTCTCTTTAAAATGATAAGTAATTAAAGGTTGGATGGTTTAATTAATTTTTAGATGGAAGTTGTGGAAAGTATTGATCTTTAATGTTGGAAGAAGCTGTGATGATTTAAATCCATGCACTTCATTTACCTCTTGATTTGGCCAATCTAGATGTTAAAATTTGTTGTAAGAACATATAAGAACTAGGTTGGTATTGTCTCAGTCAATAATTGGAAAGAATCACATGAGGTTGTATGAATGAGAATGCATTTCATATGATTGAGTGCAAATAAATTGAGAAATATTCATTGATGGGTGTAGAGCTAGAGGACTTTAAAGTGACAGGTTAAAGCCCCCAACTTGGTTTATTGTTTTAGGTTCTGATACGAGAATGTTAGCCCCCAGGGAGGGAATCAAGGGAACTCTAGAGTGAGAGCTAGTATCTTCCCTGCCCAGTCAGTCTTCAGAACTATTCAAACTTTAGATTAGCCAATATTCTTTATAACATCATTAGTTAGGGTAAAGAATATTTTTGCTCCTATTTGACACAAAACAATTTTCATACTTCCACAACAAAATTCCTATACTTATTACTGATTCATGATAAGAAGAAAGATATTTTCATATTAAGTGCTTTTCTTCTACAAAAACTTTAGTTATCTTTATAAGTTGTTACTGTTTCGTTAAAATATCAAAAACACCAAAAATATTTAAATTCATACAAAAATGGTTTTTATTTTAAGTAATTATCTTTTTTAAAAATAGAAAAAAATCTTTCTAAGAAGTGCATATTACATAATCTTCCATGTGGGTTCGATATTCAGGTCTTAATAAAAAAGTCCTATATTACTTGATAACGATACGTATACTTGCCGTAGTATCCCAATATAAATATATATAAATTAAAAAGTTAAATTCTTATTTTTCTTCAGGATCAATTTTTTGGTTTTATTGCAAAATAAGGAAATATAAGTGAAAAATATCATCAGAACTATTTATATACTGTGCATAAGCATTAAATTCATGGACCAAGTTTTTGGCGCCGTTGTCGGGGAAGAAAACTAAGTAAATTTCTATTTTTAGAAAGACTTATTTAAACTTTAAATATTGTATCTTATTTTATATATTTTATTTTATTTTATTTTATTTTATGTTAGTGTATGTGTAGTTCAGGTTCTGAAGGACTAGTGCCCTACGGTTCTGAATAAAATCTTGAAAAATAAAAAAAAATTATAGAAATGGCAAATCAAAATAATCAAAATGAAGAAATTCATCAAGAGTTTAGACCTTTAAGAGATTATGTCAACCCTACTATAGATGAACTTCATTGTAGTATTCAAAAACCTACTGTAGTGGCTAATTCATTTGAGCTTAAACC
>NW_018165456.1:160724-169258 GCF_001263595.1 Phalaenopsis equestris | reverse complement strand
TTTTCTAGAATTGTGTGCTACATTTAAATATGATGGTGTTTCAAATGATGTCATAAGACTTAGGTTATTTCCTTTCTCACTGAGGGATAAAGCTAATATGTGGTTGAATTTGTTAACACCTGGATCTATCAGAACTTTGGGGTGATTTAGCACAAAAATTCCTTGCTAAATATTTTCCACCATCAAAATCTGTGAAGCTTAGAAATGATATTACATCTTTTAATCAGTTTGAAGTGGAATCTATTTATGAAGCATGGGAAAGATTTAAAGAACTCTTAAGAAAGTGTCCACACCATGCTATACCAAATTGGTTAATAATTCAAACCTTTTATAATGGATTAATTGGTTCTCTTAGATCTATTATCGTTGCCGTTGTTGGTGGTTCATTGATGTCAAAACCATTTCATGAAGCTTATGCTTTAATTGAAGAGATGGCTACCAATAATTTTTAATGTCCTTCTAAGAGGGTAAATCCAAAGAAAGTAGCCAACATTCATGAAACTGATGCATTTACTATGTTAGCAGATCACGTTGTGGCAATTTCAAGGAAGTTAGACCAATTTGGAATGAATTTTTCTCAGCCAATTTCCATGATTGAAGAGAATTCATTAGGCCAAATGGTAGATTCTCAAGCATCATTAGAAAATTTGAATGTCATAAATAATAAGCAAAATAACCCATATTCCAATTATTATAACCCAGGTTGGAAGAACCATCCCAACTTTAATTGGAATAACAATTTGGGTGGTAATAACTAGCAATGGGGGAACAACCAAGGAAATCCATTGGTAAACTGGAACAACCAAGGGAATAATAATTATAGATCTACTTATCCTCCAGGCTTCAGCAGTAATACACAGTTTAAGGAGAAGAAGTTGTCTGTAGAAGAAGTGGTGTAACAAATGGGTAAATAGTTATAAAGTCAAGGAGCTAAAATTAGAAATATTGAGAATCAACTTGGGAAAATTGCAAGTTCATTAAGTAATAGATCCCAAGGAACACTTCATAGTAATACTGAATCAAATCCAAAAGACCAGAATAAAGAGAGAAGTTAAAGCCGTACAACTTAGAAGTGGAAGACAGTTGAAAGGTAGAGTTCAAAAAGAGACTGAAGTAGAGAACAAATGGGTAAATAGTTATAAAGTCAAGGAGCTAAAATTAGAAATATTGAGAATCAACTTGGGAAAATTGCAAGTTCATTAAGTAATAGATCCCAAGGAACACTTCATAGTAATACTGAATCAAATCCAAAAGACCAGAATAAAGAGAGAAGTTAAAGCCGTACAACTTAGAAGTGGAAGACAGTTGAAAGGTAGAGTTCAAAAAGAGACTGAAGTAGAGAGAAAAGAAATTGAAGAATCAAAAGAGGACGCTCTGAAAGATTCTAAAAGACCTATTTCTCTGCCAAAAATTGATTTAGAAAAACCACCACCTCCATTTTCTCAGAGACTTCGACAACAAAAGGATCAATTTATCTTTCCTGTTGATTTCATTGTGCTAGATATGGAGGAAGATAAAGAGATACCTATCATTTTGTGGAGACCTTTCCTAGCCACAGGAAGAGCAATGATAGATGTGCAGAAATGGGAATTAACAATGTTCTTCAATGATCAAACTGTTACTTTTAACATTTCAAAATCAATGAAATACCCTGCAGAAGGTAAATATGATGAATGTTATAGAATGGATGTTATAAGATATCTGAGCGAATTCCATTTCAAGGCTACTTATGAAGAAAAATCTGAAGGAAAAGATTTGGAACACGAGCAAGAAGAGGAATTAGATCAATGTGTAAACCTTTTTAAGAAAGATTCAAGTTATGTTCAAGAAAGTTTTAAAATTTTGAACATGATAGACAAAGATAAATCATATTATTCATCTATTGAAAAACTTCCAGAACTTGAATTGAAATTACTTCCTAAACATTTAAAATATACCTTTTTAGGAGATTCCTCTACTTTACCTATTATAACTTCCTTGAAGTTAACAAAGGAAGAAGAAGAAAAGCTGATGAAAATTCTAAAAAAATTTAAGAAAGCCTTCGGATGGACAATTGCTGATATTAAAGGAATCATTCCTTCAATTTGTATGCATTGAATTAATCTAGAAGAAAACTGCAAACCCAGGGCTGATCCATAAAAGAGATTAAATTATGTTATGAAAGAGGTTGTTAAGTAAGAAATTTTAAAGTGGTTAGATGCTGGAATTATCTACCATATTTCAGATAGTGCATGGGTTAGTCCAATTCACTGTTTTCCTAAGAAAGGATGAGTAACTGTAACTGTGAATTAACATAATGAGTTAATACCTACTAGACAAGTTACAGGGTGGCAAATATGCATTGATTATAGAAAATTATATCTTGCCACAAGGAAAGATCATTTTCAACTACCCTTTCTAGATCAAATGTTGGATAGATTAGTTAGGCACAAATACTTTTGTTTTCTGGATGGATATATCGGTTATCACCAAATTCAAATATCTACTGAGGATCAAGAGAAAACAACATTTACCAGTCCTTATGGTACTTTTGCTTTTAGAAGAATGCCATTTGGTTTATGTAATGCCCCTGCTACATTTTAAAGATGTATGATGGCAATTTTTTGTGATTTAATTGAAAAAGGGAGTGAAGTCTTTATGGATGACTTTTTCAGTGTTTGGAACTTCATTTAACTCATGTTTAGAACATTTATCTAAAGTTCTTAAACACTGTGAAGAAACAAATTTAGTCCTTAACAAGAAAAAATGCCAATTTATGATAGCAGGAGGAATTGTATTAGGTCATCAAATATCAGAAAATGGTATGAAAGTAGATCCTGCTAAAATTCAAATGATCGCTAATTTACCTTATCTAACAAATGTAAGGGAAATTAGGAGTTTTTTTAGGATATGTTGGATTCTACATACGATATATTAAGGACTTTTCTAAGATTGCTAAGTCTTTATGTCATTTACTGAAGAAAGATGCAATTTTTAATTTTGATGAGGAATGCCTGAAAGCTTTTAAAATATTAAAAGAAAAATTAATCACTGCACCAATTATAGTTTCACCAAATTGGTAAAACCTTTTGAACTTACGTGTGATGCAAGTGATTATGCTATTGGAGTAGTTTTACGACAAAGATATCATAAAATTTTCAAAGTTATTTACTATGCTAGTAAAACTCTTAATGAAACTCAAATTAATTATACAACAACTGAAAAAGAGTTATTACCAATAGTATATGCCTTTGATAAATTTAGATCACATTTGATTGGAACTCATTGTATAGTGCATACAGATCATTCTGCTATTAAAGAAAGATACTAAACCGAGACTTATAAGATGGATTCTTCTTTTACAAGAATTTGATTTTGAAATAGTAGATTAAAAGGGAACTAAAAATCAAATTGCTGATCATTTGTCCAGACTTGAATTAGAAAAACATGTTTTAAAAAAGAAATTAATGAACATTTTCCAGATGAAAAATTGTTCACTGTAAATGAGTGGTGTTTTCCGTAGTATGTCAACATTGTGAACTATATTGTTAGTGATCTTAAACCCTATGGAATGGCATACCAAGAAATGAGGAAATTTATTTTTGAAGCTAAGACTTATTTTTTGGATGACCCATATTTATATAAATAAGGAAAGGATCTGATCATTCGAACATGTGTGTCATTAGAAGAAACTTATGAAATTATCCAAAAATGTCATAATTCTGATTTTGAGGGACATTTTGGTGTTGATAAAACATCATTAAAAATCTACACTCTGGATTTTAGTGGCCTAAAATTTTTAGAGATGTTAATGCTTATATCAAAACTTGTGATATATGTCAAAGAGTAGGCAATATTTCTAGAAGAAATGAGATGCCCCTTAATTATATGCTAGAAGTTGAAATATTTGATGTTTCGGGATTAGATTTCATGGGACAATTTATACCATCTTTCAGAAATTTATATATTCTATTAACAGTAGAATATGTATCCAAATGGATAGAAGTTTTTGCTTTATCTCGATGTGATGCTCAAAGTGTTGCAAAATTTTTGAAAATGAACATATTTTGTAGATTTGGGATGCCGAGAGTTATCATTACTAATGGGAGAAGTCATTTCAGAAATGTCATTATGGAGAAGATTAAGGAAATATCATATAAATCATAGGATTGTTACTGCTTATCATCCTCAGACAAGTGGTTTGGCTGAATTATCAAATCGGGAAATTAAGAGAATTATGGATAAATCAGTGAATCCAACAAAAATGGATTGGTCAGTCAAACTTGACTATGCTTTGTGGGCTTATAGGACTGCATATAGAACTCCTATAGGAATGTCCCCATATAGGTTAATATTTGGGAAAGCTTGTCACTTACGAGTTGAACTTGAGCATAAAGATATTGGGCGATTAAAGAGTTCAATTATAATTTGAAAGATGAGTTCAATTATAATTTAAAAGATGCTGGTGAGAAGAGATCTTGAAGAGTAAATGAGCTTGAAGAGATAAGGAATTAATCTTATGAGAGTGGTATGATTTATAAAGAAAAGATGAACATGTGGCATGATTGAAAGATTCTTACTAAAAATTTTCAGCCAGTACAACAAGTTTTGCTATATAATGCAGGGTTAAGATTATTTCTAGGCAAACTTAACTCCAGGTGGATGGGCCCATTTGTTGTGATAAAAGTTTATCCTTATGGAGCTGTGGATATTAAAGATCCTAATTCTGGGAAAATTTTTAAAGTTAATGGACATAGACTGAAACCTTATTATAAAGGGGATCAACATAAATATAATGATGGAATGATGTTGGGTCAACCAGAATGAGCACTGGTTACATCGGGCTGACGACGTAAAACCAAGTGCTTTGTGGGAGGCAACCCATAGTTATCAGTGTGTTTTACTTTGATTGTTGTTTTGAGTTTGATTAAGAAATTTGGGGTAGTATATTTGAGTCTATTAAGTGCTAGTAATGATTTTTAGACTTTATTTAGTGACCTAGACATGTTAGAATCAGAATTTGGACGTTAAGTTGACTGGTGCAAAAATGTGCACTGGCGCTTAAGCGCCTGATCCGGCGCTTAAGCATGATAATTTAATCACATGTGAAAGTTTTGATTTCTAGAAGGTGTAACTACAATTTAGTTGGAATAAATGTGTTTTGGCAGTTTCTAGTCTTGCCTAGAAGTTATGAGGGGGAACTAGGCCGATAAATGGAAGGGGCTTGTGAAGGAATTTTACCCCGGATTAATTTTTAGCCCTAAGAGTCTAAGAAAGAGAGATATTTAGAGAAAATGTCTTCATGGGAGATGGATTTGAAGAAGATGGAAGAAGCCATGAGGAAGAAGTTCATTAGTCAAAGTGATATTGGAGGAGATCAACAAGATGGAGAATACTATATCTGTATTTGAGACTAAGGTGCTTGAATTGCATGCTCATCTAGAACATATTAGGTGGCAACTTAAGAAGCAATTCATCCATACCAGTTATGTAAAGGAAGCGAATAAGGCAATGTTCCTTAAGCAAAAGTGGATCGAAGATGATAATATTAGAGCTCGTCACCACCGTTCGTTTCATCAACTCTATATTCCTAGAGAAACTATCGAGAGACAAAAAATTGTTCCTTATAATGAAGAGTGACAGTAAGTTAAGTGTTAAGAATTGTGTGTTTGGAGTCATGTTTTTAAGTGTGTTAGAGTTTATGTCTTATGTTTAGTGTTTGTGTCACTTATGTGTGTAATTGTAAATGTGTGTTAAGTGTTTTGTACTTAGGAAAATTTTCTCATCCAAGACTATTTCGAGAGAGAACTAAGTGTTAAATGTATTTGTACTTGTTTGTGAATTAATATAAATTTTTTTCGATGAAAATTTGTGTTATTTTTAGCCTCAAATTGAATTAATTATTATGGAGAATTTTGAGAGAGAAGGGAGTTATAGGAAGTAAAAATAGTCATTTAAGTGCTATGAGACCATTTAGGGGTGGTTTACTTAGGCTAACAGTGCATTTTACTTAAAATTAAAAATTTCAAAAATTGTGCACTGGCACCTAAGCCCCACATCTCGAGCTTAAGTGCGAGCCAACCCGAGAGGCTGGCGCCTAAGCGCCACTTACCTGTGCTTAAACGTCAGTTCACGAAATCCGGTTCGCAAACGGTTAAAAGTAAATTTTCTGTTCGAAAATGTCATTTTTAACGCCTCCTATCGTCTTCCCCAACTCAAGTTCATGATTTTGAGGGCTAGGGCAAGTGAAATTTGGAGATTTCTTGGTGGACTCAAGTGATATTTGCTAGATCCAAGTTCCTTGAGGTATGAGATTAACTTCTATGCAAAAATTTTGGATTTTCACCATATATTTTAAGCACATTTGGAAGATTTCAAAAATTTACTATTCATGGTGAAAAGTGAAGAAAAGTCTATGGAAATTGCATGGGAAGTTTAGTTAGTGTGTTTGGAAGTTTAGTTTAGTGATTTAAACTTGATTTTTAAAGTTATTTTTGGAATTTATCAAATTTATAGAATGACACAAAGAATGAAAAGGAGCAAAGGAAAGAGCCCATTTGATTCGAGCAATTTTTTCTAGTTCAAAAGCTCAGAATCGATTTAGTGATGCTCTACAGTCACAAAAATTGATTCAGGAGCTATGTTTTAAGAGTCCAGGTGGAGAAGTGGAAGACCTGATAGTCCGCCGATATTGGGAACAATTCTGTTGTTTCTCTATTGTTGCTGTAATTTCTATTGTAAGGAAGTTTTACGCAAATCTCTCAGACGCTGAGGACGATCGAGTTATGGTTTGAGGGAAGTTGGTACTTTTACTTCAAAGGTAATCAACTTGTTTTACCATTTACCACTGGAGACTTTGTGTTTTTATGCGAATCATAGTCCTACTGAAGCAGAGTTAGATGAGATTATTTCATACTTGACTATTGGGAGAGGACTTTGGAAGATTACCAACGAGAGGAGAGTAAATTTCCCAACTTCAAAGGTATGTGCACCTTCAAAGGCCTGGCACTATTTCATTTCTGCTCGTCTGCTTCCTACAAATCATCTCAGTCAAGTGACAAGAGAAGAGCGACATTGAATTATTGTATTTAGGAGGGAAATCCCATCAACATATGGGCTTTGATCTATCACACTATCATCAGTTCAGCTGCTGCTGCTACTACTGCAGGTATGGGATTTGCTTCCTTGATATTTTCTTTATGCAAGCAGGCTAGAGTAAAGTATGATAGTTGGGAGGAAGTTCTATTACCTCTAAAGCCCATCACAAAGGTGAATGTGAAAACTTATCCTGAGCATTTGATTTTTGGCTGGAGAGGAGGATTTTCCAGGAGCTATGGAATGGAAACATCTACTGCATCTGCCTCTGCTGCTTCTTCATCTAGACTATCTACTTCACGTGCTTCTACATCTAGAGGTGATTCTACTAAGACTCGGGATGAGTTATTGCAGAAGATGATGGATAATATCAATTTTATCGCTGATAAGGTACAAAATTTAGAGTATTTTACAGATTATACTAAAATTTATAATAGAAGGAAGAGTGATTATGAAGAGAAATTTCACGCATCTTTGGAGAGCCTAATTAGAGGTGACCCAGGAGTGCAATTTCCTCCATATCCTTAATATTCTGATTATGAGCCTGTAGAAAAATGGTGCAGCGATGATTTTGAGGATGAAGAGTAGAGCTGAGAGATTCATTTTATGATTGTAATATGATATGAACTATGTGGGCGGAGCTTGCTACATTTGCATCTGTGTGTTGTTTTGGACTATGTTGTGTTTTGGATTTTATGTTTTATTATTATTATGACGTTTGTGGTAGATAAGATTTTATTTTTAAACTTTAGGGTAGTAACTATTGTTTTATATTTAGTGTTGTGATTTAGTTAGTTTAGAACTTAACTTAATTTGATATATGTTATAAAGTAGAAAATCTTGCTAGCTTAGATCTTAAACTTGAAATTCAGAAACTGCTGCCCTGTGTTTTTTTTTTATCATGTTAGTGTGTTGTTTGCTTTTATACCCACTTTTTAGAAGTCTATTTTAATCTCTACATGTTAAAGTAAAAGGGAAATATAGAAAATTTGATCAAAAATTAATTTTACTCATGTCTTTAGTTTTATACTTCTATAATTAGAATGTAAAAATTCCTGTTAGCATGTTATTTCAATTTTCATTCCTGCCTATATAATTATCTAATGCTAAACTATTTAATCTATTAAAAAATTAAGTTTGGGGGGATGAAAAATATTTTCAAAACGAGAATTTTATTTGTTCTCAAATGTACTACAAGTGAATTTGATTTTAAAAGAAAAATTGATTATGTATATGAAGTTATATCAGGGAAGTAAAATTTAATTTTAAAAATGAGTTAGAAAATTTAGTTAAAATTTTAAGTAAAGAAGAAAAACTTTAAGTTAAAAAATTTTAGTATAGAAAATGATTAATTTAAGTGACTATCTTTAGTAAGAAAATTTGTATTTTTAAAAAATTTAGATAATTTAGACTTTTATTTTTAATACTTAAATTTCTTTTATTAAAATTATTTTCAAAAC
>NW_018165456.1:159204-160629 GCF_001263595.1 Phalaenopsis equestris | reverse complement strand
GAGAAGTGGAATTCAAAATCATTAAAGACCTATCCAGATATAGTAATCCTTGCCTGAAAAAAAAGAAGAAAAAAAAAAGAAAATGAAAAAGAAAATGAAAAAGAAAAGAAAAGAAAAAGAAAAGAAATGTAAGGGAGGAGAAGCTTGAGGATTAGTGCCTTAATCAAAAATTGGTTCTACATTTGATCATTTTAAAGTATAAGACTTGATAAAATCTTAAGCTTAAAAATATAATATAGTAAGTAAAATTATTTTTAATAAAAATATTTAAGTAGAGAAAATAAAAGAACTAAAATCTAAACTTAGAGAAATTACAATGTTTCTGAATTAGATGGGAACTCATATTTTCATAGTTCTTAACATTAAAAATTTTCAAACTTTAGGTTAGTCTCATTTACTAATTATTTTTTTCTAAATTGGACTAATATATTTCTAAATCAAAATTTTAAAAATTTTAGTAACTTTTTAGTAACTCCTAAAAAAAATCATATACATATCATACATATTTGGTTTTTAAAGATTGAAGTGTCGCTTGAGAACAAATAATATTTTAAGTTTGGGGGATTTTGATAGAACTAAAATATATAGTGTTTTTAGACATTTTTTTACCTATTTTTGAGATATTGAGCTTTAATGGAAGGTATTTTTGTGTTTTTTTTCTTATAGTTACAAGTAAAACTGGAAAAAATGCTTAAAGGAGTGAAAAATGATCAAATTTGGAGCAAAAAGGTGAAAAATTATGCAAAAGAGTTTTTGGCACCTAAGCGCCAGATCCAGCGCTTAAGCGTCGGTTAAACACAGAAGGCAGCGCCTAAGCATCAAGACTCCACGCTTAAGTGTCAGTGGCAGTTACTAGATGAGTAAAATCGGTTTTCACAAATTTTAAAGAGATTTTTGAGGCACCCATTGGCTTAATAGATGGTTGTAACCACCACGGACAAAAATTATCATGAAAGGATGCGTCTCGTGGGCAAATACATCGAATCAAGACATATTTTGAAGGGATCCCAAGGCACCTCTTGAAAAACTATAAAAGAAGAGAGGACTTAGAAAAGAGTCCTGAAAATATTGGCAAGTTTTGAAAGCTCTTCTTTGGGGAGTTAGTTAGGAGAGATTTTCAGGAATCACTTTTTATTTACTTTATCCTTTTATTCTTTTTTTTTGAGTGATTTTAAAAGATAAGAGATTCAAAGGAACTTCAAGAGTTTGGTGGAGGACTTGAGATAAGTTTTTATCTTTTTGTTTTAGACTACTTTTGGTTTTAATCAAGACTTATTGTTGGTTTGACAATGATTTCTTCTTTTAAACTAAAGTGTGGTTTTATTTTCTCCATGGATTCTGAGTAGTTTTCTTTATCTTTCTTCTTAAAATGATAAGTAATTAAGTTTTGGATGAAAATTGTGGAGAGTATTGATCTTTAATGTT
>NW_018165456.1:146293-159123 GCF_001263595.1 Phalaenopsis equestris | reverse complement strand
TTGTCTCAGTAAACAATTGGAAAGAATCACATGAGGTTGTATGAATGAGAATGTAGTTCATATGCTTGAGTGCAAATAAATAGGGAAATATTCATTAATGGGTGTAGATTTAGAGGACTTTAAAGTGACAGGTTAAGGCCCCCAACTTAGTTTATTGTTTTAGGTTCTGATACAAGAATGTTAATTCCCAAGTGGAGGTAATCGAGGAAACTCTAGAATGAGAGCTAGTATCTTCCCTGCCAAGCCGGTCTTCAGAACTATTTAAACTTTAAATTAGTCAATGTTCTTTATAGCGTCTCTAGTAAGGGTAAGGAATATTATTACTCCTATTTGGCACAACACAATTTGCATTTTACCACAACAGAAGTCCTATACTTATTACTGATTCATGATAAGAAGAAAGATATTTTCATATTAAGTACTTTTCTTCTACAAAAACTTTAATTATCTTTTTTAGTTGTCATTATTTCGGTAAAATATCAAAAATACTAAAAATATTTAAATTCCTGCAAAAATCATTTTTAGTTTAAGTAATTATCTTCTTAAAAATAGAAAAAAAAACTTTCTAAAAAGTGCATATTGCATAATCTTTCCTATGGTTCGATATTCAGGTCTTAATAAAAAAGTCCTATATTACTTGATAACGATACGTATACTTGCATAGTATCCCAATATAAATATATATAAATTAAAAATTTAAATTCTTATTTTTCTTCAGAATCAAGTTTTTGGTTTTGTTGCAAAATAAAGAAATATAGGTGAAAAATACCATCAGAATTATTGTTATACTGTGCATAAGCATTAAGTCCGAGATCAGGCCCCACCTACTAAGTGCTAGAGGTTAGGACCAGTATATGAAACTTCAAGTTGAGCACAGAAGAGTTTAAAGTTTCAAAAGGTGAGGGTTCCTTTTCTAGTTTTTTAGGAACAGTCAACAGGAAAATCCTATGGGTAGCCCTTAGGCTACTAATGAGGGAAAACTGAACTCAACCAAAAGTGAGGTCAACAGACTATGATTTTCTATTGTAATTTTTTTTCTAAATTCATGTGACTACACCTGCATTATCTCTTTCCTCCAGTTACATGCTTTCATCCAGTTTATTGTTAATGCATGTTACTCGTGTTTTAGAAAAGAGCAAGTTTGGGGGAATCTGTACCGATTTACAAAACTGAAAGTTGTTCACATAACTTAGTAAATGATTAAAAATTGATATAGTAACTCCTACAAGGAATCTTAAGTAATTCATTCTTCTTATCAAAAGTTTTTTTATAATGAGTAAAAGTAATTTAGGGAAAATTAAACTTAATGCTACAATAATGTATTTTCAGAACTTAATAACTTTTAATGACACCTAAAAATCTCAAAATAATTAAAAATGTATAATTAAAATATTAAGTAGTTAAATATTTTTCAATTATTTATTTTTCCAGCCTGACCTTGTCTTAACTTTTGATTTGGATGATAACATGAAGAGGTTGAAAATAAAACATTTATTCTTTTAGAGCTATTGATTAGGGGAAACTAACGTTCTTCATATTTAAAATGAAAAAATAAAACAATTTATTCTTACCAGATATAGTAGTTCTCAGAAGAAAAAGAAAAAGGAAATAAAAGGAAGGAAAAGAAAAGAAAAGGATGAAAAAAAAGAAAATGAAAAGAACAAGGGGGTGAAAATGCCTGAGAAGAAGCATGAGGTTGACATAGAAATTGAAAGGAGAAAAATTGGATGGTATTTTAGTATAACTTATTTTATAAAACTTTTTTATGAGTCTTTAATGAAATCAATGTATTGTTATCTTCAAAAAAATAGTTAATCAGGGTTGGGATGGCTAGTTTCACTTAAATTGATCTAAAATATCATAGGCTAGTTAAAATATTTTAACTTCACTAATTGAAAAGTCTTTAGGATTCCTTAAGTTCATTCCAAAGAAAATAAAGGAATAGACTAAGTTATTAAATATTAAGCTTAATTGAACATGAAATTATAATTACACACTTTTAAAATACTTTAATAAACAAGTTTGATGTTAAAGAAATATGTAGGAGTGTCTATTACATTTTCACTGAGCTGTGAAATTACTTGAGGGCAAGTAATGAGGTAAGTTTAGGGGTATTGACACGAGTCAATATTACATTCTATTAGCCAATTTTATTCATGCCTTTACCTATTATTTTTTCTTATTTATCATTAATTCACAATTGTGGAAGGTTTTTGTTGAGTTGTGCAGATTACACTAGATCATGCGTATATTTCAGTGCAAGAAAACTACCAAAAAGTGGGTCAAAAGCTTCAGTACTACACCTAAAAGGTGTGTGACCACACCACCCTATCGAATCTAGCGGTGTGCCCACATCCAAACCGGGTGTGACCACACCGCCTTTTCATAGGTCTGGTGTGACCATGTCACAATTGGGCATAACCATGCCGCTTGATCCTTGTGCCTGATGTGATCACACAAAAATGCAGCATGACCATGCTGATGGAGCAAAAAATATTTTTGGAAAGAATTTTCTTGCTAAATTTGAGATCTAGACTATAAAAGAAGATGTTAAGGCTTCTTAGAAGGAGGTGGGACTTTGTAGGGTTGAGAGATCTCCCTTGAGGATCTTCTTCCTTGCTTAAGGTTGAGGTCTCAATAGTTATTTTCTCTAGTTTTTTCTTTATAATCTCTCATGTTGTTTGGAGAGGATTGTATGAGAGAAGGAATTTCTATTGCGAAAGAGGAAACAATTCATCTTGTACATTTTTAGTTTTGAGTTATACTTGTAATAATGAATATGGTGGACTTGTTTGCCAACGTTCTTTCAATCATGTGTGGCTAATTTGCTTTAAATGCCTTTGTCATGTACGGATTGTGGTTTTTGTGATTTTCTCTAATAATTTCATTCCCTGCATTATTTTCCTGAGAAATTAGGGCTTATCATTGTTACATTAACCATCATGTTCATTTAGTCATGATCTAGAAAATTAGGATGTTAACATATTTTGTGATATGTCATTCCTCTCTATTGTTAAGAATGAAATGGTTAACCACAAACTTTAGGTAACTATAGGCATATTTTATCCAGATTTTGCAACCTAGAAAGTGGATCTGATAAGTATTGCAAGATGTCGCGGGAATTAGAGGAACCTCAACTTCATGGATTCTAGCCATATGCATAATGAGGACATTGATCCTTGTTAACAACCATAAAGTCTAGAAATATCAAGAACCACCACAATATTTGAAACATAGAGGCACTAGCCTCACATCTTTTGAAAAACCTTAAGATTTTTATGCTATAATTTCTCTCTGTTTTCCAACTTTACTATTTTTATTTCTATTTTTTTAGTATAAGTCTTAGAATTCAAACATTATTTTGATCACCCTAAACTAAGTTTAGAAGTTTAGTAAGCATGAGATTCTGAGAATAATTCTTAACATTTTCCTCGTGAGGTTAGTATGTGGTACTTCTTAACCACATTATTACTTGACACGTATGTTTGTGCTTACTTCACCACAACTTTTCGGGCTACCATATGTCAGACCAAATCAAGTCTAAAAGGTTTCTTCATGATCAAATTCTCTCCTCAGTAATCCTAGATTAATCCTCTCAACTTTTAAACTTTTAAATCTTCAAGGACTTAATAAGTCACCAAATCTCATTTATAATCTAGGGCTTTACTAAGAATATATGTTTTTTTCCACTAGAATTTTTAGTAGTCTCTCAATTTCACTCCTTTCATAATCTTTCGTAGGGTTTTAGGGGCTGAATTAGAAGATAAATCCTAAAAAATACATCTTGCTATAACGCTCACAGCAACGCCTCCTTTTGCAATTCACTCAACAAAAATCATGAGAGCCACAATAGAGAATTCTCTTAAAGAGTCACACTCTCTCTACTTAGGACAAATTTCCAACCCCTATCACTAGGGCTCCTTTCGTGAGTTTCCTACAAGATTGACATGGCCAGTGGTTTCCATAAGCTCAAATATCTCCCTAACAACTCTAGGGTTCATCTCAAAAACAAAAGCAAATTCTTTTGTAGTAACTTTACCATAAAAGTCATCCATCAGAGCTTGCTCTTTGGGGTCTAATTCTTTAGATTCAAGAAAAATAGTTATTAACTTTTCTTACCACCACGTCTACAGTATGAAATTGATTATTCCTAAATTTTTGAAAAAATCTCAAATTTCAGAAGATTAAAAGTCACTTTTTGATCATCCACTCTCATTGTAAGTTCCCCCTTCAGTACATTAATCATCACTCAACCAGTGCCTAAAAAGAGTATTTCAATTATAATGAGGACTTCTTTATCTTCCTTTATGACTAAAATAATAAAATTAGTAGGTAAGATGAACTTTTCAACTTTAACCAAAAAATACTTGATTATCCTCCCAAGATAAGTCACACAGTGATTAGCTAACTGTAAGGTCGCGATGGTGGGCTGAGCATCTTCTAATCTAGTTTTTTGAAAAAGGTTAGAGGCATAATTTTGATGCTAACTCCTAGGTTACACAATAATCTCTCATTAAATCTCTTTCATATGATGCAAGGCATGCTGAAGTTACTTGGGTTCTTCTACTTTGTGGGTAACTTCTTCTACAGGATAACACTACACCCCTTAATCAGAGCAACCAGTTCACCAACTCTTAATTTCATATTCTTTTCTAGACATCTATCATAAAGCTTTAGAATAAGGAATATTAATTGTGGGTTTATTGACAACCTTTAAAATCTATTATATCTCTTGGTCCATCCTATACATATGAGGTCTCTGGAAAAATGATGGCAGTGGTCTCTCTAATCCTATCCCTTGAGTTGAGGTTTTCCTAATTCTTATGTCAATATTTTAGGAAATCTAGTAGGCTTGGGATCTTGCTCTATAGGTTTGGCTTTTATTCAAGGGGTATCTTCTCACAACATTTTGGTCCTTACTCTAATGGCTTTACATTGCTTCATATTTTGATCCCTTAGATTTACTTTAGTATTACTAGGGAGCATCCATTGGGATCTATTACTCATTGCATTAGCTAACTAACCAATTTTGTTCTCTATATTTCTTATAGTTACAACTTGATCTTGAAACTTATTCCCCATCTGCAACACAACCTCCTAAAAAATGGCCTCTTCTCATTAAGTTGGGCATTGTAAGTGAATCCAGGTGGGTAGGTAAATCACAGTTTACTACTGTCTAGATGATTCCAATTTCCTACAAGATTGAATTGGGTGTTTTCCCACTACTAGCTTCTGAAACCTAAGGTGTTATTTGTCTACTTAAAATTGGGTGGTTCTTCCAACCTGTGTTATAGGCATTGGAATTTTGTTTGTTGAACGTGTTGCCTACAATATTTAAAGTCTCTATGGCAAAAGTGCTCGGATCTCCTACTATTTTATAATTCCTCTGGGATCCTTGTATTGAATTTACCCTAAAGTTTCTATTTTTCTAGAAATTTCAATCACTTATGATGTTAGGATGGTCAAAACATCACTCTTATGTGCACTAGCTATCTTCTTTGGGGTGATTTTTTAGATGGCCACTAGAAATTTTTTGTGGACATTTCCTTAATCAATTAATTAGCCTCATCAAAAAATTTAAACATTATGGACCCTTAACTACAATATCTACAGATATATGTTGAATATGTGAAATTTATATGGCACATTTTCCCATATTTTAACATCTTTTCTACTAATATTATGCTTGGGAAGGGAATTTTTTTCTTAGTTGTGCAGTATACAAGTTGGACATGTTAATTGAGGAAAAATAGTAGAAAACATCATGGTAGAGAAGAATTTGGACCAGCGCACCAGCATTGCAACCTGGCCTGCAAACTTTAGTATGGCGTTCCCACGCCCACCGTAAAGTGTCAGTGTTAGCTCATAGCACCCTTACACATCCCTCTGCCCAATAAATGACACACCTACACTGTAGACAAGGTGCACTAGCACTGGACCAACACATCTTAACCTGCTTTGAGGCTCATCTATGCCCAGTCCACCAAAACTATTTTGACAAGAATTTTCTTGCCTTCGCAGAGCCTTGCCTATATAGTTTCTTATAAGGCCAGTTTTAGGGGATCTATGGCGGCTGGAGGCTGGAAGAAAGGAGAGATTTTTAGAGAGATTTCTTTCCTTAAGTTTTTGTCTTTCATTTGGATTAAAACCTCAATGAGTGATTTTTCTCTTTAAGTTCTTGTGCATTCTTGAGAGATTTGTTGTATAGAAAGGAGATGTGCTACTTTTACTGAGAGAACAATCTCTTATTGAAAGTTTTACTTTTTTTATCACATGCAATAAAGATCTGCATGGAGTTCATGAATGTGATTTTCTTGATTATGTGTGGTTAAACTCTTTTTTGAGTCTCTACGATGTAGGGGTAGTGGTTTCCATCATGATTTTTTGAGATAACCATTGCACGGTGGAAATAAAGGGTTAACTACAAAATTATGAGAGAATAGACATATTCCACTGAAATTCTACAATCATTTGGATAATAGACATATTTTCTATTTATTTTGCTTTTCTTTCTAAATTATGTGAATGCATTTGCATGTTAGCTCGTTCACTGACCTGTGTGGGTAAATTTGATTGTTTGTCACATAATTCTTTTTTTTTGTCTTTTTATGCATAAGAGAGATGTGGAAGACCTCGACTCTTTCAACCTGAGATCAATTGTAATTTTTAACTTCTTAGGAGATTGCACTTGTTTTTCAAATTCCTATTGAGATGTTGGACCCTAATACCCCCACATTGAAACTACTTAAGGAGTATGTCAACCCATTTGCTAAGGAGATCCACATGAGCATAAACCACTCATCTATAGAAGCTAACACTTTTGAAATGTGACCCATCATAATCCAGATGGTTCAAAACAACTAGCTTGGGAGACTTTCCTCTAAAGATCCCAACCATCACTTGGTTAATTTCCTTGAATTATGTGCCACCTTCCTGCACAACGATGTCCCCAACAATGTTGATAGACTGAGGCTTTTCCTCATTTTCGTAAGGGATAAGGCTAAGGTATGGCTTAACTCCCTTGCCCCATAATCAATCACCACATGGAATGACTTAGCACAAAAGTTTCTTAATAAATAATTTCCTCCATCCAAAGCTACTAAACTTAGGAACAACATCACTTCATTTAACCAAATTTATCGATATTCCATTTACAAAGCCTGTGAAAGATTCAAGGAATTACTCAAGAGGTACCTACATTATGTCATACCTAATTGGCTGATAATTTAATCCTTTTATAATGGATTGGTAGGTTCTCTGGGATCTAAATCAATCTTGTTGTAAGATGATTCTTAGTGTCTAAACTCGTTAGAAAAGCTTACCAATTAATAGAGGAAATGACCACAAATAATTGTTAATGACCTCTTGAGAGAGTTACACCGTAGAACATAGCCAGTGTACATGAGTCTTATATATTAGTCATCCTAGTAACCTAAACAACTGCAATTTCTAGGAAATTAGACAATCTGGGGAAAAATTAGTGCAAGGACTATCACTCAATGTAGGATTAATTAATCGGTTGGTGATAGAGGAAATGGACATGAACAATTTTCAATGGTCTACTTAGAGAGTTAAACCCAAAAGGTTGTTAGTGTACATTCATTTGATGTATTATTATCTTGAAAAGCTAAATAGCTGCAATTTCTAGGAAATTAGATAATTTGAGGATGAATTCGATGCAAGTATTATCACCCAACTAAGGATTAATTCATTGACTAGTGATATATTCTAGCAATGTTGCTTTAGAATCTCTGAATGTCATATGAAATCATGGTCATAACCCTTATTCCAATACCTACAACCCAAAATAGAGGAATCACCCATTTTTTTTTAAATTAATAACACCTAGTAATGAGGAAACACATAGAACAACCTTATAGCTAGTTGGCCATCCTAAGGCAATAACCTCCAAAAGCACCAATGCCCACCAGGATTCTAAGCTAACTCCCAGCCTGCCCAAAAGAAACTACTTATCAAGGAGCAAGTTATTCAAATGGGGAACGCCATACAGAGCCATGTTGTAGCCATTAAAAATTTGGAAACTCAATTAGGATAGTTAACAAACTCAATAAATAATAGAACCTTACGTGCACTGCCCAGTAAAATTGAGGTAAATCTGAAAGATCAAAATTTGGAGCATTACAAGGTAGTAAGAGTAATGAATGGTATAGAAAAGGAATTTCGTTATCCAGCTTACTTGCCTCTATGAAATATGCTTTAGAATAAGTTGCATTCGTCATTCGTATTGAACCATCTGAAAGACTTCCACCTTTGTTTCCTGAAAGACTACAAAAATCCCAGCAAGGCTCTCTATAGTTTTATCATTCCCTATGTTCTAGGAACTGGGTTCACAAAAATAAATTTTGTAATCTAATTGTTTGTGTCAATCTCATGCCTCTGAACATTTTCAAAAAACTTGGAAGAGGACAATTAAGCCTGTTAATTTGACACTCTAATTAACATATCAATATATGGCTCATCATTTAAGAATAGTGAAAATTTTGCCTGTTGCTGTTGACGGATTCATTTTTCTGGGTAGTATTGTGATCTTGGATTTAAAGTTGATAAAGAGATGCATGAGATTTTTGGGAGACCCTTTTTAGTCACCAGTAGGGCCATCATTGATGTTGAGAAGGGGAAGATGATTTTGAGAGAGAATGATCAAGCAATTACATTTGACCTTTTAAATTTATTGGACCATTCCCAAACCCTTAAGAATGGTCAAACCCAAAAAATTATAACTGTGGCTAGGGTAGTTAAGATCCAATTTGGTGAACCCAAGGATATGCATTCGAAAGAGTAATTGATAATTGATGAATTTTGAAAATTTTGACTAAAGATAATATTTTGCTTTTTGTATGAGAAACCCAAACACTAGGCTTAGATCTATTTAGAGAGTACCTTAGTCAACATATTGGAATCACTAATAATTATCTAGTTGAAAGTGAAAAATTATTGTAAAACCTCCATCAGTGGTTAGAACGGGATTGATTTTTTTGGGATAAATCTGAGCACCTAACTTTACTTAAAAAAACATAACAGGATGACCTTTAGAATAGCAATCAAGCACTACTAAAGTAGATATTTAATCTAGTAGATCTAGTTTAAAATTATTGTTGAGACTTTGTCTAGCTGAGGACTTTAAACCAAGTGCTGCCTTCAGAGGCAAACCAAACGTTGTCATTAGAATTGCCTTTTTCATTGTTGAGTGGCTTTTTATTTTTTTATGCAAGTTTTATTTTTGTTTTCATTGTTTTCTTGATCTCCATGGAGTAATAGATCCTTGTCTATGAGGTAGGTGAACGAAAGCCAAAAATTTTTCATATGGTGGTGACAGTGTAGTTGTGCCAGCTTTTGGACCAGTGCCTAGTTCAGTGCACCTGAGTCTAAATTTTGGAGCGCCCACACTAAATTTAAGGTGATATTGGTGTCTCAAACCCAAGATTTGGGAAAGCATGTACTAGATTTTGTGAGCACTGATACAACTAAAATATGTAGTCTTTATGTACACATTTTTATACTTATGTTTAGATATTACACATTAATGGAAAGTGTTTGTGTGTTTTTCTTTCATGTTCAATCAAATGGATGAAAAAAGGTGAAAGGAGTGAAAAAAAGATCAAATTTGGAGCAAAAATGAAGAGGTTGTGCAAAAGAATAGTGGTGTTTAAGCGCTAGTAAAATCGAGAAGGTTGCGCCTAAGCGCCAAGTACCTCGCGCTTACGTGTCAGAAGTAATTATTTGATGATTCAATGAATTTAGATGAACTTCTTAAGAGATTTTTAAAGCAACTCTTGGTGAAAACATGGGAAATATTTAATGGACACGAAAATAAATTCAATTAGCTTTTGAAAGGAGGCAAATCTTGGAAGAATCATTAAATGTGGACACATTTTGAAGAGACACCAAGGAATATTTTGAAAAATTTAATAAAAGGACTTGGATTGAATTGAAGAGGAGTCACCACCTCCCTCTAGACACCGTCGACGCCTCTCTCTTAGATTAATTAAGATACTTTTAGAGAGAAGAAGGAGAGGAGTTGTAGTGAGTGAGTAGAGAGTATTGTTTGAGAAAGGAAGAGAAGAGATTCAAAGGAACTTCAAGAGTTTGGTAGAGAGGATTTAAGATTAGTTTTTAACTTTGTGACTACATTTGATTTTAATTTATACTTTTCATTTGTTTGCATGATTTCTACTTTCAAATCTAAGTGTGTTTGTGTTTTCTCCATGCGTTATGAGTAGTTTTCTTTATCTTTTTCCTTAAAATGATAAGTGATTAAGTATTAGATGGAAGTTGTGTAAATTATTAATCTTTAATGTTTGAATAAATTGTAATAATTTTAAATCTTGTACTTCATTTACTTTTTGATTTTGTCAATTAAGATGTTAAAATTTGCTGTGAAAATATGTAAGATCCAAGATGACATTGTCTCAGTCAACTAATGGTAAAAATCACATGAGATTGTATGGATGAGAATGTAATTCATGTGATTGAGTGAAGATAAATAGGGAAATAAACTTTGAAGGCTGTAGAATTAGAGGACTTTAGAGTGACAGGCTAAAATCATCAATTTTGTTTATAGTTTTAAGTTTTGATATGAGATGTTATCCCCCAGGTGGAGGGAGAAGAAGGAACTCTAGAGTGAGAGCTAGTATCTTCCCTACCTAGCTCATCTTCAAGACTATTCAAACTTTAAATTACTCAATATTCTTTATAGCATCTCTAGTAAGGGTAAATAATATTATTGCTCATATTTGACACAACACAATTTGAAAACTTCCACAAAAGAATTCTTATACCTGTTACTGATTCATGATAAGGAAAAATATATTTTATTTATATTGCTTTTATCTTACAAATATCTTGTTAAATTCAGTTAGTTGTTTACTTTATTTTCAAATACTAAAAAAATTACTACAATAATCAAACTTTAAATACTATTTTAGCATCTATAGTTTGAGTAAGAATATTTTGCATAGTAGAATTTGTTATCTAATTTCTTCTGATTTAGTTACATATTGTATTTCTCTATGTGGGTTCGATATTTGGGGCTTAATCAAAAAGTCCTATATTACTTGAAAATGTTACGTATACTTGCATAGTATCCTATATTTAAATATAACAACTACATTCTTATTTGCTTTGAAGTCAAGTTTTTGGCCTAGCAGTTGCCCGGAATCAAGAATTTGGTGTTGTTGCAAAATAAGAAATATAAGGAAAAATTAAGAATATAATCGTATACATCGTACTGCCATATAAAATGAGAATCATATTTTTGGCGTCCTTTCCAGGGAGAATAAAATTTTTTGAAGAAATTTTTAGAAAGAAAATTTCTATTCTTAGAAAGTTTTATTTAAACTTTTAGATTTATTATAGGAATATTGTAGTGTTGTTTTTACATAAGTTGTTGTTTGTGTGATTTTATTTATGTTGTTTTATAGTAATGTATGTGTAGTTAAGGTTATAAAAGACTAGTGCCATATGATTCTGAATTAGAAAGAACCATTAGAAAAATAAAAAAAATCAGAAATACAGAAAAAGACCAAAAATTTCAAGAAATGCCAAACCAAAATAATCAAAATGCTGAAATTAATTAAGAATTTAGACTTTCAAGAGATTATGCAAACCCTATAGTAGATGAACTTCATTGTAGTATTCAAAAACCTGCTGTAGTGGCTAATCTAATTGAACTTAAACCTAACATTATTCAAATGGTATCAAATAATAAGTTTGGGGGAGCACCAACTGAAGATCCAAATTTACATCTTGCCAATTTTCTAGAATTGTGTGCTACATTTAAATAGATGGTGTTTCAAATGATGTTATAAAACTTAGAATTTTTTTTCTCACTGAGGGATAAGGCTAAGATATGGTTACATTCGTTAGCACCTAAATCTATTAGAGCTTGGGGTGATTTAGCACATAAATTCCTTGCTAAATATTTTCCACCATGAAAAATTGCGAAGTTTAGAAATGATATTACATCTTTTCTCAGTTTGAAGGGGAAACTATTTATGAAGCATGAGAATGATTTAAAGAACTACTGAGAAAGTGTCCACATCATGTTATACCAGATTGGTTAATAATTCAAATATTTTACAATGGATTAGTGGGATCTCATAGATCTATTATCGATGTCGTTGTTGGTGGTTCATTGATGTTAAAACTATTTCATGACGCTTATGCTTTAATTGAAGAGATGACTACTAATAATTTTCAATGGCCTTCTGAGAGAGTAAATTCCAAGAAAGTAGCCAATATTCATGAATCTGATGCTTTTGCAATATTAGCAAATCAAGTTGCTACAAGTTCAAGGAAGTTTGAGCTATTTAGAATGAATTTTTCTTAACCAATTGTAATGATTGAAGAGAATTCATTAGGTCAAATGGTAGATTCTCAAGCACAAATGGTAACTTTAAATGCCATAAATTCTCAAGCATCATTAGAAACTTTGAATGTCATAAACAATAAGCAGAATAACGCATATTCAAACTATTATAACCCAGGTTAAATTGCTCAAATATATTGTTAGGATTTATCCTAATTTTAACTGAAACAATACTTCAGGTTGTAATAATCAGCAATGGGGGAACAACCAAGTAAACCCATAAGGAAATTAGAACAACCAAGGTAATAATAATTCTAAACCTACTTATCATTTAGGTTTTAACAGTAATCCACAATTAAAGGAGAAAAATTTATCTATAGAATAAGTGGTGTTACAAATGGGAAATTAGTTACAAAGTCAAGGAGCTACAATTAGAAATATTGAGAATCAAGTGGGACAAATAACAAATTCATTTAGTAATAATTCATTTAGTAATAGATCC